>NC_042616.1:214775096-215075096 GCF_901001135.1 Rhinatrema bivittatum
GTTAGGAAATAGTTTTACTGCTGTGATATGTAATGCGTGCATCTGAAAAGTATGATGGAAAACATGCATGCCCTTACCCGTACCCTTTCACCTGCAGGAGCAAATTCTCACTTACGCATTCGTATCTTCTTCGTACTGTGTACTGATGAGTGGGCCATGCTCCTCCTGACCCTTTTTATAGGACTTTTTTTCCTTTTTTCCCTTTTTTTTTTTTTTTTTACAGAGTATAAGAGAGCCTCCTTGATGTGACTGCCCTTTGTCAGCGCCTGCTGGGAGAGGCAGAACTAAAACAACCCTATAATCTCCTGACACCATTGTTTGTTAGTTCTTGTTTCCTTAGACAGCTGGAGAAAGCTGAACGAATAATGCAAAGGGAAAAAAAAAAACAAGTACAGATCGTATCTGCCCTTCAAGGAAGCAATTGCTAACATCATCACCAATTACACTACACATCCAGTAGCTCTCAGTCCCCCCAAAATGAGTTTAGCACACGTCTATCATTTGAATGCAAGATAGAAGTTATCTACTCACTTCTAATAGGGCTAAGAAACAGTAAATATGGAAATCCAGAAAGAAGAACATCAGGAAATATTTCTTTACAGAAAAGGGTGTGGGTGCATGGAATGGCCCTCCCAGGGGAAGTGGTGGAGACAGAAACAGTAACGAATTAAAAAAAAAAAAAAAAAGCCTGGAATAAACACAGAGGATTCCTGGTTATGAAGAAGTAAGAAGAAAATCCAAGATCAACTGGGGTACATGGCATTGCAACAGGAATGGACTTGGGCAGACTTGAAGAACTTGGGTCCTTACCTACCATCATGGGCTGTGTTTCTCTGTCTAAGTCCTGTGAAAGACTGTATCTGTTGTATACACAAGGCTTTAGCTTCGGTGAAGACAGCTTGGAGAGTACTATTGTAGAAGGCTACACAGACATACCACTGCACCTGCAACAATGCAGAAAACTATCTTCAATATTCAAGATTGCAAGTCCACTTTTAATACTAATAGATTCTGCTCAGCCTCTCAACTACATTGTACATTGCTAGAGGCAGCACTCATTTCATGAACCAGCTTCTAAGCCAGATACAATATTTCAAGTGGTCTGGAGGAAAACCATAATGTCTGTTTGGGAAGTTACAGGTTTCATCCAGAAATGCAGGTGCACGGAGAAAGCTATTCTGGGAATTAGAGCAAAAGTATCAACTTTTAGAATAGACATTGCAGGATGTAGAATGTCATCCATGTGTAACCGAGTATTAAAATCTGAGTCTGTAGATAGTTTGCCCTTCACAGTCATGCAGAATGTGGCTTCAGCTTGTCTGAATGCCCTCAACATGACAAAGATCCTCTTGCCATTGATGTCAGGAAGAGGCAGTGTGCTAAGGAGGAGCATCACTTCCCAATGGGAAGGGTGATTAATAGTGTAAAACCCCTTGCTTCCATGTAAGTAGGAGACTGGAAGCATTTGGATTCTAAGATCTGGAGTTCTGGGAAGTGTATAGGGTCATCTCCCCCCGAGTGGCTTCGTTGGTCCTGTCTTCCCCTGAGCAGGACCCAGACAGCTGGAATGGAAGAGATGAATTTCAGGGGTGTAAATTCCTGGAAAAGAGAGGAAGAGAGCGAGAGAAGAAGTTCTGGCAGAGTCAGTGGACCAGCATGCTGGGAGGTGCCCTAGGAAAGGGCATCCTACCTGGAAAACGCTAACCAGAGTTCTAGATGGAGTAACCACTATCATTACGAAACTCTTGAGTGGAGAGAGGCGGAAAAGAGACTGGAAAAAGTTACAGCTACCAAACTACTGGAGGGCCACAGTAAGAGAAAGGACACCTTCCCTTAAGAGCTGATCTGTTTGAGGGAGAGACTCTTCAGGCCGAGTTTTGCTCATGTGTGAGCTGCTTCAGGGGCTATTGTAAATACAAACAGATAAAAGTGACACATAAAAACATTTAAAATATACAGACATTAATATGTAAAAATTAAAAGAGTAACAAACCAACTGACCAAACATTGAACGAAGGAACATAAACCAAAACATAAATATATACCGAAAAATGATACACGTGTAAAATATGACATACAGAACTCAATGAATGACAATGTAGCATGTTGCGGGCGCTATTAGTTTCGGGGGGGGGGGGGGGGGTTGGACGTGCGTTTTCGATGCGCTATTACCCCTTATTGAATAAGGGGTAAAGCTAGCGCATCGATGCGCTATTACCCCTTCGATGCGCTATTACCCCTTATTGAATCAGGGGTAAAGCTAGTGCATCGAAAACGCGCGTCCAACCCCCCCGAAACTAATAGCGCCCGCAACATGCTACATTGTCATTCATTGAGTTCTGTATGTCATATTTTACACGTGTATCATTTTTCGGTATATATTTATGTTTTGGTTTATGTTCCTTCGTTCAATGTTTGGTCAGTTGGTTTGTTACTCTTTTAATTTTTACATATTAATTACTGTATATTTTAAATGTTTTTAAAATATACAGGAGTAGATTATGTGGCAACAGAAAATTCTGTGGGAAAGATTCTAAACTTCTTGCTCAATTATGTAGCACATTTGCATACATTTCAAATATTTTTTTATATTAAATAATGTAAATTTATTTTGTGTAATAAAAGTAAAGCAGTTTCCAACATTCCTTTAAGTCTGAATATTTGATCATGTTCTGGGAGTTCAATACATGGGGAATTTCAGATTTCAATGTGGAGGGGGAGAGGCAGTCATCTCAGAGATAGGAGAGGGAAGAAGCATCAGGAATGGGGAAAAGGAGGGAAAATTGGGGAAGTGGAGACGAGAAGGAGGAGCACTGGAACGGATAGGTGGGAAGAGGGAGAACTGGGGATGGAATGGAAGAGAAGGAGAGAGAATTGGGAAGGGGGAAGAGAAGTAGGAAAGAGAGGATTAGGAATGAAGGAGGAGGGAAGATCAGGATGGGGGAAGAGAAGGAAGAAAGATTGAGGATGGGGGAAGAGAAGGAAGGAACATTGAGGATGGGGTGAGGGGAAAGAAGAAAAGATCATGATGGGGATGGAGGGAGGAGAGGAAGATGGGAGAGAGGTTCTGAGATCTTGGGGAATACAGAGGGGGGAGATTCTCGGATCTTGGAGGGGATCCAGAGAGAGGAGAGGTAGTGTCCCTCACCAGGCTCCAGCCCTGTTGCCACTCACATCCCTACCTCTCTACCACTATCCATCCCCAGTCTCAACCTTCTCTTGCAATCCCCTTCTCACCCCTATCTTCTTTCTTACCTTCCCTCTCTCCATACCCAGCCCTTTTTCTGTCGCCATCCCAGGTGTCCACACATGCATCCTCTTCCAACACCTCTGTCATACACACCCCATACCCCAGTCCCTGTGTCACACAGCCCCATCCCCAGATCTGTTTTACACCCCACCCCTCCATCACAACCCCCATCTCCCAGCTCCTCTTTCACAACCCCCACCCCCTCAGTTGCTCTATCACAACCCTTATCCCATTTCAAACAACCCCCATCACACAACCCATCTCCCAGCCCCTATTTTATATATCCCATCCCCTTTTCACACTCCCCCACCCCAGCCTCAATAGCACAATTTCCTTTTCAGTTTCCTTTCCCTCCCCACCCGCCCCTCCATACCCACACATTGATAATAAGGCGCTCTGCCGCCTGAGGCCTGACTGCTGCCGGGCGGCAGGGGAGGGGGAAACAGCACAGTGTGCTCTGCTCTCCTCTTCTTGCTGTGTGATCAGCCTGGAGGGGTGGGGGGGGGGAACCGGGAAAGGGAGTAGGGAGAGGGAATTGGGAATGTGCAGCCAGCACAGGTCAGCAGGCCCTTCACTTTCATAACTCGATCTGGCTGGGGAAGGTTTTGCAGTGCTCCCCATGGCCACGGAATCACAGGAGGAGACCTGGGGACCCTGCTCTCCCATTGTTACAAAAAAAAAGATTTTTTTTAACAAGGCAGGAAAAGTAGAACATAAATGTTTATGTATCACAGTTCTTGGTAAAATTGTCTCTTCTTTCAAGATATTAAGAAGGAAATTATGTTTTTCATGATGACATTCAATACAATTTATATTTTTAATAGTTGATTCTTAATAATTATGTATTTGTTTGTGTATTTATTTATATATTTATTTATTTAACATGCTTCTATTCCACATCTTCCAAATACAGAATTTTGTCCAGGGTGGATCATGGATACTTACAAATGGTGTAATGTGTGGAAGGAAAGCAAATTACTAGATTTAAAATCTGTAAGTCAATAGTTGAAAAATGGTGACATTTTAGCACTAAAATTTAATTTCTAAAACAGGTCGTTCAAGCATCTGGAAACACCAGTTATACATTATTAGCATCATTACGACATATACCATTATTCATAATGATTAGTCAACCCGAAAAGAAATATCGCCAGTTTCTTTGTCGCTATTTTCCTGGTCAGATTGCATTGCACTAGAGCGGAGTCATTTAGCATGCAGAGCAACCCATCTCACAGGCTGCTGCCTCTTGTACCTCCCTGAAATAGAAACACTGGTAAAACTTGCTACATGGAAGGCATTGTAAGCTTAGTTCTGCAAAAATCCTAGACTGTAAATGACCAAATATCATGATCCATTACACTCATGACACTTTTTCTTTTTTTTTTTTTTTTTTTACAAAAGAGATATTTGGGTCAATTCTGGGTGCATTCGGCTCTTTCCTGTGCATGATCTTTTCTAGCACGGAGTCCTGCATGAATTTTACAGTACAGATCTATTTATTCTGTAAGCACATTTTTCATATGACATCTCAAGTTATGGTTTGCTAATTCATCTTTAAAATCCAACAAAGCAAAAATAATCCCCCAAAGTATCTCTGGAATAGAGTCAACTAGTTGGCACGTGCACTATTAACATTTTAAGAAGGGCAACGAGGGAATACAGTTGAAGAAACAGATAGAAAGCAAGCAGCATTCTTCAATCGCAAGTGCAGCTGCCAGCCACTCTGCTCCTGTTTACCCAACTTTCAGAGACTGCAAGCCAAAATATTGATTGAAATGACAACACGTCACTTGACAGAACTTGATCGGCTTCTGGCATTTAATCACAGTTCATTATCTTTGGTCCTCATTCTGCAGGACTTCCTCGTATTTCTATTCTCTTTATAAATATTTCTTATGACTTTTTTATGCTCCCTTGTTAATTCTATCTAGCTTTACCTGAATTACTAATAATGCTGTAAACCACTTTGAGAATTATGTAGAAAGGAAGACTCAAAATCCAAAGTATTATTTATTATCATTATTATTATTATTATTATTATTAGGGTAATTTTAAAAGGCATTTAGATAGCTAAAGCAAGGCAATGCCCACCAAAATACCATCTTCTAAAATGGCTTACCCGATATGCAGGAAAAAAATACACAAGTGTACCTTGTACGTGTGCGTCTCTCCCCGCATATTGGAGAGGCGTTCCGGTGGCTGGAGTCTGGGTGGGCAGGGATTGAATTCATGCATGAACATTCTGCCCAGGCAAAGCACCTGCAAACGTTAGCTAGTGGGTAAACTTGTGTCGGTAGCTTTCCCGGGATAATTTTCAAATTGCAAGGGCACATGTTTTTTCGCTTTGAAAATTAGTGTTAAGTCTGCAATGGAAAAGTACCTGCAGACTTTACCCCCTTTCTGTTAACCATGAAGTCTGAAGGGCTTCAGAAAATCTTGATACCATGCTTCTTGTAATAAATTTTAGCAATAATCATTAAAAAAAAAAAACCCTATCACTGAACAAAAAAATTATACGCCTGCTATTTCTATCAATCAAAAGAGGGAAAAAAAACACAAGGTGATATCTTTTCATTGGGCTAATGTAATACATTTCTTGACTAGCTTTTGGGAGCTACATTCTCATCATCAGGTGAAACAACAGAGCAGAGAAAGGCAAAGGATGATATCGGAATGAATCACAGTTTATATTACAATCGTGATGGGAAGGAGATGGGGAAAGGTGGAGTTGATGTATTAGCAGAGGGGTAAGAAGGTAACAAAGATTCACCACTCAGCAGCATTGTGTGTTTGGTAGTGAATGAGAAAGTCCATACAGGAGCTTTTAGGGACAATTTTCGAATGTCTAAGGGCAAGTGCAAAGGCTGTGGGAACTTTAATCTGCAGACTTTGCACCAGTTCTGGAAGGGAAAGTACATACATACCTCCCCTTTGAAAATTCCCTAGGGAAGAAGCACCCTCGGAGATTTGCTTCTCTCCTTTTTTCCCTGGGTTCATTTTCCCTGCAAAATGATGCCCATAGTTTTGAAAATGCAAAACCCTGCGAGTTGTTGCCTTCCCTCCACCCCACTGCCATGTTTGATCCCATTTACTTTGCCTGTGGGTAAAAGGATGAAAATTGTTGATCCTCGTGCATATTTTTACCTCTGGAAAGGCTGGGGACTTTTCAGACAGTCAATTTACCTTGCTAGATGGCTTTTGATGATTGCCTCTCCCAGTGTTTGCTTTCAAGTGGTCGATGATTTAATTTCAGATATCTTACGTTCTTGGATAATTCTGAATTTTCCTTGTTAGTATTCTTATCATTGATGCATTCCGTCACTTATGTAGTATTCTGGTCCCAAAAGTTCCCCCATGAAGGCATTGCTTTGCTCTTCTTTGTGATGTGCTATCCTTTGTCTATGTAGGTTTATTTTGTCTAATCTCAGGCATGTTTTGCCACGTGGATGAACACGGCAACCACACTGTTTTTTGTCACTCGAAAGAAATCTACTGGAAAAAAATTCCTTTCAGGGATTAGTAATACTGAGAAATTTAACAAGTTCCAAAATTGTTTTCTCTGCTGAATAATTGGCTACAGACACTGTGTTTTGTTTTCATCTTCCCTAGATTATCATAAACACAGACAGGGAATGCACATACTTCCATAAACGCAGGTATCAGCACGCGGGCAAAGATAGGCTGTGTACTTGTGCATACTTGTTTGCACAAGTACGCACATATCTTTTAAAATACCCCTCCCAATCTTAAGAGGTATATGTCTCACACATATTTCTGATAGGCTTTAGTGGCTTTTTCACATGTATGTAGGTGGATTTGAAAACATGCTCACGTGAGGGAAAAAGCAGTTTTTCCAAGTGGTCCACCAGTTTGCCCAGTTCATATCGAGGTCTTCAAAACCCCTCTGGTTCTTCATCCTGCAAAGCCCCCTACTTGACCCTGAACCCTCACGCTGTGCTAAAAGCCCTACAACTTGAAATCTCCAGGGTTGCTCCTCATCAGGACCAGCAGCAATATGCGCCATGGTCAGCCTTTTTAAAATACGAACTAATGCATGTAAGTCTGGGCCCCGCTCAAGAATGCCCTTGCCCCGCCCATGCCCCACCCATTCCCCCCCTCCCCCTTCTGCCCCCTGGATATGTACGCATGTACTTCGCGTCTTCTTAAAATGCACATTGCTCGCGCAAGCCAACATATGCACGTATGTGGGCATTTTTGCGTGAGCAACGCTTTTCAAATCAATCTGAGAGCTATTAGGCAATCAGAATCATATTGGGCTCAATCGATCTCTTCATCTTCTTTCAACTTAACCAAGTAGGTGTACCTTGGTTTTAATTCTACTGAACTGGCATTTTTGTCTGTCTTACAAATAAAATCATCTTCCCCATTTGTAGAAAATAAACTAAACATCAGAACTAGAGTCCAGTACGCCCAAGACCTTTCCATTCAATTTTTTTACTGTTCTGTAAGGAACCCTTGGTTTCCTTACCGAAAGACGTGAACTAAGTTGCTAGGGAGGAACAGAGAGATTAATGAATAGAAGTTGGGGTGTGATACTCCCCCGTGTGGGAGAAAGAGATGGTGTGTGCCTGAACCTTTATAAGCCCCTGCCACTATCTTAGGGCGTGGATTTTTAGTTCATATTTTTCTTGAGTTGCCCTGCAGAGGGACATCCCTGCTTGTGCAGTCTCTCTTTTCATTACTTGTTGTTGTTTTTTGTGGGGGGGGGGGGGGGAGAAGAACTCTGTGGGTCCATTTTACAGACACCTGGGTAAAGAGAGTTGAGGCAGAGTGGCTCAACCTTAATTTTGGTCCAGATCTTTGGGAGACTTTGGTTGCTGGAAAAGGAAGTTTTTTCCACTCTTCCTTGCTCTCTTTTTGGTTCCCCCTTTTTTGGAGAGTTTATTTTTCTTGCCTGAGAACCTTGGGGCCTATGGTCTCTGAATGGTTTTGAACTTTGAGGAATAGAAGTCTTCACCTAGGAAGACTTTGAGAAGCAGTTGTTACATCCAGAGGAATGGGTTCACATGCATTGCCAGCGAGAAGGAGTTAGTAAGGTATGTTTAAGAGAATTCTTTTCACTGCTGACTCGAGTGTGCTGCATGTCGGAGAAGAGTGTCCAGATGATTTATCCAGTAGAAAATCTAAGCTATTGGTGAAGACTCAGAAGAGATATGAGAATTGGGACTTTTCATTCTAGTAAGAATGGGAATACTAATCTGACCATTTCACAGTGGAAGAATCTGGAATAAACTGGGGAGAACTGGAAGAAGGTTTACACTTTCTCAACCTGAGTAATTGGAAGGAGGCTAAGGAATTGGCTTTATTAATTAAAGATTTTGCTGGAAGAGTAACATTACAAACTTATTAATTTCCATGTGTTCAACCAATTTAATTTTACATCAAAGAGCTGTAAAGAACCTTTTAAACCATCTGATTGACTATCAGTAAAGTTAAATTGGAGACCATTCAGTTCTTCTTGTGTGTTGTTTATTGCTGCTATAGACTGTGGAGATTACCAGTGCTACGTACGGAGGGACTTAAAGGGTACTTTGTTTTTAAAAGCATAATGGCCTTGAAGCTAAGCTTCCCCTCATAGGGAACCCTGGACCGCTCAGATGTTAACTGCTATCCTGAAGAGTTGTGGCAAATGGGGTCTATTTTATTATTGTGTCCCTTTGTGGACAGTAATCTGGGTCCTCTTGTTGAGGGGTTACAGTTCTATGGGTCATGTAAAAGGTATAGCCCTTACTACAAGGAATGCTCCAGCAATGAGAGGCTGAGAGGATATTCATGTGAGCAATGAGTGATGGGTAAAGGGGAGTATGAAGTGTGTTCCTCAAGGAATTGGGAGGACAACTCTGAGAGTTACTCAGCGGACTTTGAGGAGTTTATGGTGTTGAAGGAAGTTTGCTTGGAGTTTGTGTCTTGCTAGAACCAGGGAGGAGATCAAGGCGCTGTTGCCTGTCCTAGAGTTCCAGCTTTATATTTGGTTCGTAGAAGAACAAGGATCTTTTCTGCAAGTGGCAAGGGTCAACACAAGAACTTCCAACCACCAGACGCCAGTAGGAACATTTGACTTAGGCCAACCAGCCAGTTTGTGAGCAGACTGAGGAATTACAAGAAGGACACTGTACTCTTCCCTGGGCTAAGTGGTGAAAGGCTTTCAGGAGGGGGAAGTGTGGGGTGTCCTGTGAGTTGAAGAGAGTTACGAAGTGTCTGTACCAGTGTCTTTGAGATTTTTTTTTAAAGAACTGTAAGCTGTTTCTGATTTTTTTTTTCTGCCTTGTGGATTTGTGTTGCATTTTTTCTGGTGTCATCTGCATTTTTGGTTTTTTGTTTTTTTTATCAGTAAAGCTACTTTCTGTTGGAAACACTTTTGCAGTGACATTTATTTTTGTGCACTATGTGGTCCTCTTAGAGGCCCTATTGGTTTGTTTCTGCCTCCATTTCACAGAACCCACGCTCCCCACCCTGCATGAAGTGGTCCAGACTCAGTAAGACTGGGAAGTGGGTCCAGTACTCAGAAAGACTAGGAAGTGTGGCCCCCTTCCCCGAGGCAGGATTACAATCACAATTACTAAAGATTTTTTTACAGAAAGGGTACAGCACAGCAAGGTGTAGCATGAATGCATTGGGGGCATCCGATTATTTTCACAGATTCCGTTTCTCCCCTCTCCCTTCCACTCTCACCTCAGCCTTACAATCCTTTCTGCCAACTAGAGGGAAGGAGGGGATTGGATTAAATGGAGGAGTAGAGAGTATCATATGTGGAACTGGTTGGTAGGAGATCAGATGGAGGTAAGATGATTATGCTGGGACTGGAGATGAGGACTGGGGATTAGGAGGGGACATAGGTCAAAATTGGGTGGGCAAAACCCTCCCCATAATACTGGGCCTGCCAACAGGGTAGCTGTATTAAGGGCCAATAAAATGTTGCCTCTAAAAATAGCAATACTGCAAAAATAGCCCCTGGCAAGTTGTGGCACTAATTTCCAAGGGCTATTACTGCTGTTCAGCATGAGCTTTATAGCAGCCCAACTCATGAATAAACTCAGCTCTTACTTTCTGATGGAAAGGAAGCAAGGAGGAAAACTCCTATATGAAAAACATGCAGCCTCTTTTAAAGAAGGTTTCAGTCACAAATTGTGCCTTAGCCTCAACAACCCAATTTAACAAAAGGTTTTGCATGAATATTATGGGTGAGCAGCACCATTGTATCTCTTAAGAACTAATCAGGTTAAAAGGCTCACATAGTCCTTCATTTTCTTTCTCAGTATTACACATTTGCATACAATGCTATTGCAGAATATTCTTTTGCTCAACCATTGCTGAGCCTCGACCACTACATTCCCTTCCTTTTGCTCTCCACACAAACTCATTCACTCACTCACTCACTCTTACATACACAAAATCAGATGCCACTACTAGTTGAAGAATCTCAGGAACGCTTCCCTTCATCTAGCTTTAATCTTTATTTCTCTATCTTTTTTTTAATTTAATCCCCTGGACGGGGCACATAACACATGAGAGGGTCTGGCAATCATGGTGGTTAAGTACATATGTTGCGCGTCCCGTCCGCACTTGGCCTGCACCCGGGCCTGCTCACTTCACTAAGTCCTCCACGGGTCCCAGGTCGTCCTCCCCAGCTGCAGCAGCGAGAACAGCCAGGCCTATAGGTGCCCCGCGGCGGCGGTTGCCGGGCCTACCACCTCCAGCCAGGCCTCACGGCGGGGCTCGGCATCTTCCGTGGCGTCGGCCCTGCCCCTAGGCGCGTGCGTGCAGACTGCCTGGTCCCTTAAAGGGCCAGGGGCGGATCCCAGCTCCTTGGTGCGCCCTAATTGAACGCTGTATAAGAGGAAGTGCCTGCCTGCACATCCTTGCCTTGGCAATCGGTCGATCACGTTGTGATATCAAGTTTGCCTCTGCATTTCCAGTCTTTGTTCCAGTCTCATTCCCGCCTTGTTCCAGCCTTGTTCCAGTCCTGTTCCAGTCTCATTTCAGTCCTGTTCCAGTCTCATTTCAGTCCTGTTCTAGCATCTTTCTGTTCCAGCGTCCTTCTGTTCCAGCCTCCTTCTGTTCCTGCGTCTCCCCAGGTAGTACCTCTCGGACTGTCTTCTTGGTACTGACCTCTGCCTGTTCTTGACTACATTTGATCACCACCTGGATTTGACTTTTGCCTATTTCCTCGACCACGTCTGCATGCTGCCTGGAACCGACCTCTGCCTGAACACTGATACGACTGCATGCTGCCTGGAACCGACCTCTGCCTGACCACGTCTGACCGCTGCCTGGAACCTGACCTCTGCTTTGGCTGACTATCCACGGACTGACCATTGGAACTTGACCTATGCTTTGGCTGACTATCCACAGATTGATCACTGGTATTGACTCCTGCTGTGGCTGACTACATTACCTTGACTCTGGCCTTGATCCTTGCCATACATTCAGAGACCTTTGTCTAGCCTGCTTTAGCACCCTGGACTCCAAGCCTAAACATCGACCACGCACCCTTGATCATGGTGGGCACACCCCTGAACTTTCTCTCAAGGAGATCCAGCGAGGCCCACCTAAGACCAGGTGGCCCGGGTAACCAAGGGCTTAACCCAAGGGAACCCTGGGTTGCTAGTGGTGAAGCTCCAGCTAGCCTCTGTCTCCTCCTGTGCGCCGCCTCCTGGTGGCAGGCACTCTCTGGATCCGACCAGGGAGCCTACCAATCCTGCACTAGGCCAAGGGTCCACCTCCCGGCGCAACAACATACCCCTATCCTTGAGCTGGAACTGGAAAGCCAGCCCCTTTGTGAACTTTACCCCTCTATCCTGAAGGGTGCTACTGGTAGACAATCCCCAATGAACTTTACACCAGGGTATAAGTCAAAACACTTAAACTTTTATTTACTGGGGGTCACCAGCAGAGCAATTGTTTACACAGAGGGGAGTAAGAGGAAAAAGGGTTTTGATACTATCCAAGTTCACAGGATTTAAGCCAAGATACCAATTTCCAGATATTGATCCAAAAGTGATCAACAAGCCACATCAATATCCCACACCTTTCCACTCTTAATGTTCCAATTTCACTCCTTTCCCGTATTTGTTACAAATAGATGGTTTGCATTTCAGTTAGACATCTCAGTCTTAAATTCTCTTCTTACCCATCATTAAGAGGATACAGTTCCCCACAACTCAATCATTCCACATCAGCCTATTCCAAATCAGGTGCTCACATCAGGCATCCAGGTACCCACTTGCTTTTGCTCCTATGCTTCACTTCCCCATCAATGTTGAAGATCTCCCCAGCATTCCCTACACTCCTATAATGTAGTCCTCTTCTTCCTCACATTCTCCACCATCCTTGGGGCTCTTTTGTCTCTCAAGAGTCTCTTCTCAGACCATACACCAGGTCCTGGGCTAACTCAACCTTGAGAGGAAAGTCCTTAGTCACTGCAGGCCTTTCTCCTTGAGAGGGAAAACCCCTTCACAGCTCTCTCCTTAAGGAGAGGTCCCTGGGCCCATCGGCCTTGGCTGGCTGCTACCTCCACTCCCACGGTGGAGTTTCCTTGTCTCTTCTCCCTCCACAATGGGGAACCCTAATTTATATTCTTACAATCCCTCCCCAAGAGGATCTTCCATCCCACCCTCTTAAATTGTACCCCTTAGTAACTTCACCCAGAAATCTCTCTCCATATCTTCCATGGACTCAATACGCAAACTGGTCCTTTCAACTATATACACTGCCAGTTAGTGGCAGCTCACAATAATAGCACAATTTCTTGAATCTATCAAAACATCCAACTTTGATAACCATTTATATTTTCCAGAACAAGTCAAAAGCCCTCCCCCACTCAGACTTCCTCCAGGCCACTCTTAAGTGACAACAAGGCCCATTTGAGGGGTCTGTCACATTTATTTTACTTTCCCTCTTGATGGCATGAGCATTTGAGACTGCAGCTCTCTATAGGAAAGGCATATGAACAGCCAACTGCACAGCTAAAACCGGTAAATATCTTTATCTGCACAGGGGAAGTCAGGGCTAGCACCTGAAACTCAGAGGTTCAGTGCTTTTGATTCCTCAGATAGTGATGCAAGATTCCAAGCAATAGGAGTAATTACCATATCTCCTGTATTTCAAAGCCCACAAAACAGACAGATAAATCCACTGGCTCTTGGAGCACCTCTTCTTTATCCTCTTTATTTTTCATCCTGTTTTTGCAGCTATGTTCTCAGGCTACATAGAACCAAACTCGCCAACAGATTAAGCCAAGGAAGATGTACAACAACAGTGTAGTGGCAGCAATAAAGTTTTATCAGTATCTTCACCAGATTAGGGCTACTGCAGCAAATCAATTTAAGAAATAGATCCCAAGAGTAAAAGCAGAGCGATAGAAAGGGGGGGGGGGGGAGAGAAGCTATCTATGAGGGAAATTTTCAAAGGCACTTCTGAGGGTAAAACAGTGTTTTGCATGCAGAAATGGGCTTTTTGAAAACTGCCTAGCCCCTCTCTGCATATAAAAGTATGCACGTAGTGCCAGTACACCTGTACTTTTGCGTGCATAGAGAGAAAGCTTTCCTGGAGGCAGAGTTAGGGAGGGGTTGCATTTACACACATGCAAGCAAAGCAATTCACATATGCATGCCGGCTTAATTTTGCAAGTACAGGTTTGTGCAAGTGCTTTTCTCTGACCCAGTTTTCAGAGGGAAAACTGATATAAAGTTTGTGGGTGAAAAATACTCCCAGACCTTACTCTTCTGTGTTCAGTTTGAAAGTTGCCCTCTGTATATCAATACCCATCTGATTTCTTTGCCCCAACACCCTCCAGATCAGGACGGGAAAATCCTGAGGTCACACCAGCCATTAATGGCATCCAAGATAAGGTCCTTCTCATTTTGCAAATACCGCCTTCACACCCTTTATTCCAGGGATGGGGGCACCTCAAATCCGCAAGAGCTGCAAACCGAGTGGGTTTGCAGGATATCTCTATTGACGTCATTCACTACTATAAAACCATTCATAAGCCTTCCCCCAGTTCACCCTCCAGCAAATAGACAAGGGAGTTAGGGACATTCAGGGTGTGAACGGGCTCACTGGTCTTCAGCCTCCATCCTTTGAGTATGGCCAGCGAGGATGACTTTCCGCAAAGAAGCAGAGTGAACTCAGTTCCTTCCAAAATAGGACTCCTCTAGCCTTCACAACCTCTTGCAGCAGGATCCGTCATGGAGCTTGCCTACCTGGGGTTTAGAGAAGGCTCACAGGTCTTTAGCCCCTTGGAGAAAGCCCTTTTGCCCCTAAAGGGTATCAGGCTCAAACCTCTTGACTTTCTGTGAATCAAAATAAGAAGGACCCTGTGGCAGGGAGTGCACAATGAGGTATCCCCTCTGAAAGAAAACTCCTTAGGGCAAGGCCAGGAGGCCCTACCAGAGTTTGGAAAATAAAATACATCTTTACTCTGCAGCTGCTCTCTCTAACTGAACCTCCTGAGTATTAAAATGGCCGGGCTAAATATCACGGAGGCATCCAATCAGAACCTTCAGGTGGGAGGGACTGAAGGGTAAGGAGGGCTCCTATCTAAGGGGCCGATGTAATAAAATGCGCAGAAACTGCCGGGGGGGGTGTGTGTGCCTATAAGCGCATTTGTACGCACATTTTCCTGCACAAAGCCCTAAATAGGTATGTAGTAAGAGTTTGTGCGTGGGAAAAAAGTGCGTACAAACGCGTTTACTGACGCATGGATTTTCCTGTGTGAGTGCCCGCTAATGGCAAGCAAAGGAGGCAATTATCTAATCATGGGCAATGCAGGGAGCTGCGCAAGCAGGGAGATCGGGTTAGTGCGGGATTTTTAATGCTGGTTTTTAGCACCTGAGTCAGGGCAGGAGTTAAGTGAAAGCACTGGTGTGGAGACCATTTTTTTGATGTTTTTGTGGGTCAGCCAATCGGTGGACGGAACTGGTAGAGAGAAGGCAGCTTCTCAATGAGGCAGAACTGTCGATCTGCATTTCACGCTCTCACTGGCGGTCGGAATCTGTTCATGAAGGGGTTAGATCAGGGCTTCCCAAACCTGTCCTGGGGACCCCACAGCCAGTCGGGTTTTCAGGATATCCACAATGAATATGCATGAGATATATTTGCATACATGGTATGTATGCAAAACCAGTAGCACACAGGTTTTGCATACATACCAGTGTGCCACTGGATTTTGCCTGTGTGCTAAAAAAAAATCCACACAGAAAAATCAGCGCAGATTTCAGCGCAGATTTATTACATTGGCCTGTAAGGATGTTCTAAGGACAGGGGATAGTGGCATCTAGAGGCCAGACCGGGAGGTTCTTGCACATGTATAACCAGTGCTGAGGGAAAATCCTGAACAGTCTTAGGGTTCTTTAAGTGAGAGGTCGATAAGTTAGTGTAGAGGAACCAGAAGGGAAAGCACCCTAAATGAAGGGTGACCAAATCCTCTGTGTCAGCACTGACTTGTTTTAGTCAGGCTGAAATGACTGCATACAATCTGTGCTTCCAAAACTGATCTGACTTTTATTTACAAGCGAAAATATTTACAAGCTGCTCCTCAGGCACAATTTGAATGTACACAGTTCCTTTATTTTTTTTTCTTTTGAAAATAATCTTTATTCTGCATCCACAAAATACAGTACACATGATTTGTATCAGTATACCAACACTTTACATATAATAATATAACATATAATATGATGTACATCAACAAATGTCGACAGGAAACACTGAAATGCCTTCCATGGCCACCATTTTTCTTCTTTGTACTGAGCAAGTGGGCTAAATTTATAAATTTCATACATAGATCAGTTCTTTCATTTTGTTCTCATGCCAGATAGCTTCCTCATGAAAAGGCTTGAGGATTTTAAAATGTGCTCCTTCTCCCAGCCTTCTTGAGGTCATAGATTTCACCAGTCCTTCTCCCTTGCCTTACGATTGGTTTTAACTTGGAGCTATGGCATCAAGGTTCTCATATCTTACTCATCCTGCAGAATGTGCTGCTTATGATAAAGCTTGGGGATTTTAAAGCATGTGACTTCCTCCTACCTTTCCCAAGGAATGGTTCTTCTTATTCATTATCAAATGAATGTTTCCCCTCTTAGAAGGCATTACCCAGTGGATCCCGTCTGTTCCAGAGGTACCATGTGGCAGGGTCTCCAGGTTATACACACAGTTCCAGTTTCATTATCTGTTCTGCTCAGGTGGGGATTTCTCTAATATCTGGGATTCACACTTCTCCCAGGAGCTCTGGGTTCACTCCCTCTACCATGCCTCTAGGAGATTCTCAGTCTCGCTGATCCTTCCAGATCAGATTTCTCTTTTCCTCACAGCAGCTCTCACAGAATACAGATGGGCGTTCCTTCTAGAGTATGCTGATACCATCATCTCTGTGGTGCACTTCTAGTACGGCTCAACGCACAGGGGTCGTTGTACTCTAGGACACACCATGGAGCACAGGTGCCACAAGTAATTTTTGTAATTTTCTTAGGTTGTTAACTGTTTTGCCCTTTCTTCTGACTTTTATTATGACTGTATTGTTGTACGCGGCCTAGAGACCCGGCAGTAGGCAGCATATAATTTTTTAAATAAGTGGAAGATCAGACACCTCTCATAACTTGAGGTTCACATTCATAGGCCTCTGAAGTCAAGAAGAAAAAAGAAGACCTGCAAGGTGCTGTTTTGGTGTCACAACATTCAAAATCTGAAGCTGCTGAAGAGAAAGCCAGGTACACTGCCGGTTTCCGAGGATTAACTGGTTTGTTGGAAATGTTGGTCACCACACTGCAGGACCAGAAGTCCCAATATAATTGCTGAGGGTCATAAAATATGTTGACTTAATGTGGCTTCAGTGAGGATCATGCATCAGGATAAATGGCCTTTGTGCAAAAAATGAATTGAGAGCATATGCATATTTTGCAACCAAGTGGATCATGTTGACTCCTTAATCCAGAAAGTAGCTAGGTCATCTTGGAAAATCTGCAAAGGATTTCTGGGAAAGGAGCTTCTCACTTCCATAATGCAATATTTTTAAGTTAACACAATTGTATTTTGTTTCAGTAAACCTGCAATATTACTGCACTATACAGGGCTTTTCTTTGTATGAACAACTTGTTCCTTTTATTGGAATGCAATTGTAGAGAAGGTTATCTCAAGTCTAGAGCTGTTTTTCGTCTCTGGTCTTTGTAACAGAAGCAATGATCTCCCATTCTGTATCAATGGTGACAACTTTACTGTGACTAAAACCCTAAGGAACCAAAAAAATGCAAGAGAAAGTGGGCAACTTGCAATGTCATTAATATATTTCTAGAGAAAACAAATCTAATTAGACTCTGTGATAACCAGTATAGATCAAAATTTACTGGATACTAAAGTCATGTTAAAAACTAAAATTTTGGGTTGATAATTTAGAAAGTTGCTTTTTCTTATCATATGCTGTTTGCTGAAGCTAACCAAAAAAATGCCATACAAATGTCAAAATCATAAAATCACAAAGAAATGACATTCTTATTGTAGTTGGCACTGGCTATATCAGGTAAAACTGGTTGATGATGAATAAGGACCAACTGTTCAGTCATACGCCCCAAAACAAATCACTCAGCAGTGCTACCTAATATGCAAGCATAATGGAATAGCATAATGCATGGAATGGAAAAAAATTAAAATAATATGCAAAATTGGTTTTGAACTGAAGTCCACCTGAATACATTTCTTCCTGGAGATTACTGTCTCATGCGTTTTCAGCTGAAGTTTGGTATTAAAAAGCACAGCCCTGCCTTACAGATAAACACTGTTGTGAGTGACTTTTCAAAATGCTTAGCATAAAACATTTGCTGAAAGTTTTGCCCAAACATCTCACAGTTGATTTGCAAACCATAGTGCCTGGGGGCTTGGAGCTCCACACCTCAAGAATGTTTATGATGGGTTGACTTTTTTTTTTGGCTTCACCACCTGGGTTCGTTGTGGCCTCTTAACAGCCGCTGCTGCCGCTGGGAATGTGCCCTGGCTAGGCCCGGCCTGCTCTCCCCTATCACCCCTCTGACAGATGAAAACACAAACAGGGTCTGTTTGGATGACTGACACATTCCTCCCCTGTCTGACTCTGAAAGGACTTCACTTAACAACCCTGGAGTTGAGCTTTTGACTGACAAGATTGAGGAGGGGGGGGGGAAAGTCATTCAGTTCCATTAAGCTCAGTTACTGCTGTGGAACAAAACACCTTTTTTTTTTTTTTTATAAAAAAGAAACGAAAAAAAAAGCAATGAAAACTGGAGGCATAAGCTATAGAGAGGGGAAAAAAGATTCTTTTCAGGTTCAAAGGCACTCTTTCTCTTTACATTCTATCAATCAGAGCAGAATTTCCAAAGGGAATACAGGTCAGCTCTCATTGGTGCCATTCAGCTGTCAATCACCCTGACATGAACACCAAAGGGCCTCATGTTGCACTGCGGAAACTGTCCGTCAGATAATCAGCAGCTGCTATGACATCATCTACCGGATTTTTCCAGGACCCATTATGGAAAATAGACTTGCCAGAATCCTGGGTCTCCGCTCCAATTCGCCATTCATAATTTTCCTTTTCATCCAAACCTCAATTTCTTTAGAGAGGCTGGCTCAACAACTCCCTTCCAAAGAATGCACGCCATCTTATATAAAACACTTTGCAAAATAAGTGCAAAACTAGGCTGCGACAATAATCAACCATTTTACCACTTGGATTTAGCAATAAGGGTACATGATCCATGGCTACAGTAATCCGAGATATTATGATATAAACTATTCAGATGATGAATTCCTCTGTATTTTTAAAATTGCGGATTATTAGGGAGGATAATTTTCAAAGGGAAGTCTGAGGGTAAAAAAATGGACCTTTAAAAACTGTCCACCTTATATTCATTATAAAATTACAGACATCCACCCTGTAGTGCATAGTGGAGAGGCATACTGGGGATGGGATCTGGACAGGGTTTGGACTTGCATGCATACATTTTTATTTGCAAATTTTCTCAGTAAAACTCTCCACACAAAGTAGTAGTAGGTATAACTTGTGTGGGGAGATTTGCCAGGATAACTTTCATAGCAAACTTACCTGCATAAATTGCTGTAATGTATGCAGGCTATTATAAAATTATCCTGGAAATGTGCAAGCCTTCACATATTAATTACTTTAAAATACTATCACGCCGCTGCTGCTGCTGCCAAAGTGCTGGTACAGAAGCCTTTAAAAAAAAAAAAAGTTTATTATTATTTTGTTTTAGTCAGGGATTATTCCATTCTGGATGTAAATTGGTTGGCCCAGGTATACAGTCACCCACCCAAAGCTGTACACCTGTCACTCACAGTGTACCTTAGTCCTGCCAATATTCTGCCTTAACCCAGGCAAGTTTAAGGTATCATCGCTATGTTTGCTTTCTGAATTCAGACACTATCCTTTTACGCTTAAAAATGTCAGCGATACAAGGCAAAAACCAGATTTTGACATATAGTAAGCCTGGTGATAGAGGAGGGGGAAGAAAGAAAACAAATATCCTAAGCTCTCCCCACAGGAAATGGAAAGTATGAAATACAGCCCTGTGCCATCTGACACAACAGATTGAGTGCTAGAATCAAGCAGCTTTAGTTTGTTACAGTGCTAAAAAAGTAATTGCCAAATTGTCCCGTTTGGGTTACTGGCAGTACATTTTGGACATAAAATATTTTTCATTACCAAAGCATTAAGGCTGCATGAAGACAATCTGAACCACAGGGCTGAACATAAAGCTGACCTCCTCCCCCAGCTATATCTGAACAGTTGCACATAGAAAAACTGAGTTTGGGAACATTTCCATGACCATCACAATGTGCGGCCAGCTGAGGCTGGGAGGGTGACAGAGAGGACATGTTCTGCTTCTGAAAGAGAAGTTGCAGGTTACATCACTTTTTGGAAATGCTTTGTTAAGCATACAAGTGATTTGTCATCCTTAAAAGAAAAATAGTATTTTTAACCATAGAAGTGTTGTAAATTAGCTACTGATAAAGTGGAGAGTGTCCTAAATCTCTTGGAAAGAAAGTATCATCATAGGTCGTCTAAAAATCAATCATTGGTTCTTTAGTCTGAGACTATGTTGAACTCTGTTGGAAGGTATCTATAAAAGAGGGTTTGTCACATGACAGTAATTCTGGTGGTTGTAAAGCCAAAAGGTTGGATTGTGCCTAGATAAGATATAAATTATTAATTAGCACCAACAATCCCATTTTATTAAGTATTAATCTAAAAAAAAAGTGTTGAAAGGTGTTTTTGGAATTATTTACAAATTCAGGTGTTGCACACAGAAAAAAATATTTTGACATGATGGGATTTATTCAGTGAAATAACTGTGGGGCTCATGTCCTTGGGCAGACCATCTCTGGAGGCTTAGAGCTTGTGCCATCTGTCTGCAGCTCTCTGCAACACAGGAGGAGTTGACTCAGCTGAAGGAAGAATTAGCTAAAATTAGAGGTGCCTCCCTCCCAATACAGTATCTGGAAAATCTACCTCCATTCCCACAAAGAATCTGAAGAATCAAGATTGCTTGGGTTACAGTGAGTTCTGACTGGATAAGATATGTGATGCAGAGATACACGCCCATCCTCTATCCCAAAATAATACCCATACAAAGTGCTTTCACTTGTTTCGAAAACAGATGAGACTTCAGAAATAACAACTGAATTGGTATAAGAATTGAAGAGAGACACCCACTATATATAAAAGCTGAAAGGCACTATCAAGAGATCTAAAATCATAATTAAATTTCTTCTGGGAGACTCTATTTCCAAAAGCAATAATCTTGGGACATATTTTGAGGGACACAAAATAGTAGAGAAGGCAATTTTGCAACAACTGGAATGGGGCTAAAGTCTATAGGTACTTCCTACCCACAGTCTTTAACTTGAATTTTCAAAGAGGACTTTTGCAAATAAGTCAGTTTTGAAAATTCATGGATGTCCCCAGTATACACTGATATATGCACACAAAGTTAAATGTGCTCTCAAGCAGGTGTAAGTTTGTGAATGAAGATTTATGTGCATTTATTCAAAAATCAAAAGTATGTGAGTAAATAATTTCCCTGCCCCAAATCTGCCCCCTTTCCCAGAATATCTCTTCCTACTGTGGGTAAAAGTATGCATGAAATCGGGATTCGTGCATTCTTGTGCCCATAGGTTTATTTTCAAAGTATGAGCTGCACACATAAAAGCAGGTTTTGTACATATGAGAGTTATCCTGAAACCTGACTTGTTTGTGGCCCTCAAGGGCCAACTAATAATTCTACTTACATTAGAGGTATATAAATGTATTTATTTATTTTAAAAATTCTTAATATTTACAATTCTAGGCAGCATACAAATTATTTTCACAATTGCTAAAAGACAGTATAAACAGTAAACAATAAAACCATAAAAACATAAAAACATGATTATCATAAAATAACCTAAGATAGCAGATTTTGTTGAAAAGGTCTGCTATATTGAGCCCTTGTGGTATTAGTGAGGATGGAGTCTGTCATGTAATATACAGACTTATGCTGAATGGACTGCATGAAATAAGTAGTGTCATTGATTCAGGCAAAATGCCTGTTGAATAAAATCTGCTTTCAAATTTTTGGGAAATTTGAGTAAGTCAGGATCTCCTCTTAAAACATCCAGCAATGAATTCCATCCCACCCACCACTTCTGCGGCTAAGTGGTGGGTGGGATAGAGGCATAATGAATAGAAAATACTTATCCAGCTAACTTACAGGGTCATTCATCAAATCGTGTTAGGGCCTTTTCTAAGGCCCGTGATAATGCCATAACACATGTGATAAATACCTTGAGATGCGGATGCAAATTTTGAAAATATAGTCAAAGGAGGAGTTTATGAAAATGAGAGGTGTTTAATGGTGTGTTTGAAGCATAATGCACGTTGTTGCAAGTTTTAATGCTGGAATTAAACTATGCCTTTTTTTTCTGGTGTTATGCTGTGTTTTATGCCTGAACTGGGATTTGGGATATTTATCACAAATCCTGTTTTGGACAGGAGAGGGAGAGAGGGGAAGGAGTGAAGTAGAGTGGAGTAGAGAGAGAAAAAGAGAGAGCCTCTGGTGTGGCACACATATTACTCAACTATTTATACCACTGTAGGAGGGTCAACTAGTAACTCGAGGTGAGGTTTTGTTGGTGGCCTAGGGTTTGGGCAGGGCCGGTGCAAGGGGATTAGGCGCCCTAGGCGAGCCTGCTCCCTTGTGCCCCCCCCCCCCACCCCCATCTCGGCCCCGACTCCTACATCGTTCTCAATCACACCCACCAGCTGTGTGGTTTTCTGGGTCGCGAGCAGGTTGGGCACTGCTCGCGGCCCGCCAAATCTCCACTGCTCTTTGCCACCGCTTGCGGCCCCATATGGCTCGCACCCAGTGGTGCACCAAGGGTCTCCAGTGCCCGGGGGCCAATGCATGTGTGTGCTTCTCCAGCATCCCCCCCCCCCCCCCCTTAATCTTTCTTGTACTAATGCTTGAGGTCACAGAAAATCAGTGGCGTCTCTAGGCAGAAGAATTTTTTTTGGGGGGGGGAGGGGGGGGGGCCAAAATGACATTTCTTCATCGCACACACCTCTATAGCCTGGATCCTGCTTTAACGTTGGTTAAAAAAAAAAGTGTTAATAAAAAAATCCAAGGGGTCCTCTGCGTAATTTTAAAAAGCTGGCCAGTTTCACACTTATTTGATAGCCTCATTCAACTAATTCTATATGGCTATGAGAGTGAAGTCTGGAATATATAGGAAGGGACAGAATGTCAATATAAATCCTGCACCTCCAGTTCTGTAACTCTGTGCATCCACTGAAATTCCCCCAAACAATGGAGCTTGAATGTTTCCCTTACAGCTCATCATACTAAAAGATATTTTCAAATTCTGGTGTCACCTCACAGTAAGAGCAGCACAAACACCTTCCACTGCCAGGCACGCTGGGGTACATTTTAAAGGAGAGCGCGCGCACGTACTTTTGTTCGCACATCAGGCGCAAACAAAAGTACACTGGATTTTATAAGATACGCACGTAGCCACGCGTATCTTATAAAATCCGGGGTCGGCGCGCGCAAGAGGGCCTCGGAGGGAACTTTCCTTCCACCCCCCGCACCTTCCCCTCCCTTCCCCTACCTAACCCACCCTCCCGGCCCTATCTAACCCTTCCCCCTACCTTTATCAGAAAAGTTACTACTGCCTCCGGGCAGTAGTAACTTACGCGCGCCAGCACAGCAGGCTCCGACACAGGCCGCTGTGTCGGGGCACTCGGCCCCGCCCCCGGACCGCCTACATGCCCCCGAACACGCCCCCGATCACAAAACGCGCCCCCCCCCTTGGCCACGCCCCTGACCGCCCCTTTTTGCAAGCCCCGGGACTTACGCGCGTCCCGGGGCTTGTGCGCGCCGCTGAACCTATGCAAAATAGGCTCGGCGCGCGCAGGGGGGTTTTAAAAGGGTTACGCGCGTACCTTATGCGCGTAATCCTTTTAAAATCCAGCCCATTGTGAACTAACACAAACCCCCGCAAAAAAAGACACTCAAAATCTATACTGCAATCCCATTGTAACATAACAGTAATAACACCAAGGACTCAAACAACAATAACCCTACCTGTGAAAAAGCAAGGGTAAATATTACACTGCGTCCTAGAATACCAATACACCACCTACTGAGGAAACAAAACAAACACGATTGCTATAGATCCCTATACAGACACTACATGCTAACAGAATCTCTCATCATGGTCTCACACACACAGAGCAGAGACAGACTCTCACCAAATACAGAATACAAAGTGAAGGAGCACAAATTAGACAAAAACTGAAATGGAAACTCCAAGAAGCCAGACTCATAGAAACATAGAAATGACGGCAGAAGAAGACCAAACGGCCCATCCAGTCTGCCCAGCAAGCTTCCCTCATTTTTTCTCTCATACTTATCTGTTTCTCTTAGCTCTTGGTTCTATTTCCCTTCCACCCCCACCATTAATGTAGAGAGCGGTGATGGAGCTGCATCCAAGTGAAATATCTAGCTTGATTAGTTAGAGGTAGTAGGGGTAGTAACCGCCGCAATAAGCAAGCTACACCCATGCTTATTTGTTTTTACCCAGATTATGTTATACAGCCCTTATTGGTTGTTTATCTTAACAACGTATCTTAACAATGTATTAACAATGGAAAAACAGAACCACCATTCCTCATAAAACAAATAAAATCAAGAAACATAAAGCATCAGTTATAATAGTAAAACCATAATAAAAGAATATTTTAAAACTACTGATAAATAAAATTTCTATTAATTAAAATCATATACATTTTTTACAATTTCCCAAACACTAATAAAATATTTCAAAACAGCACATATATCAAATAACATTCAATAATTAAAACTAATAAGGATTTTAAAAAGCCCCTGCTGTCCCCTTCTGTGGGAGCTCTTGATTTCCAGTCACCCTGATATTGTCAAGGATTAGGAGGTTATCCTCTCTTTCTCACACATACTCACATGTCCATTCTCTCTCACACATACACTGTCACATACATACACATTTATGCTCTTATATCCACCATAACCTCTCGCTCTCACTGACACTGACAGGCTCTAAGACACTCTCTCCCCCCCCACACACCCCCCACCCCCACACACACACACAAACTCTTACTCCCTTGAATTTTCTCATACACACTTATGCTCTCACACTCACTGGCTCCCTCACATACATACAAAAGCACACACCCAAGCAAGCTCCCAGTCATTCTCACACACACACACACTGACCCCCAGGCAGGCTCCCATTCATTTTCACACCACTCCCTCCCCATCCCCCAGGCAGGCTCCCATTCATTTTCACACCACTCCCTCCCCATCCCCCAGGCAGGCTCCCATTCATTTTCACACCACTCCCTCCCCATCCCCCAGGCAGGCACCCATTCATACACATGCACACACTAAAGGCAGACCCCCCTCTCTTTCTTTTGCCAGCAACCTCGGAACCTCTCTCATTCCTCTGCTGCCACTGTCACCTGCGTCGCATGGCTATTAGGAGGCGCCAATTGCTGCTACTGCACTGAAGCCCATTCTGCTGCCTCCTCTGTGCAGGCCCCATGGGCTTCCACTTCCTCCATGCTGATCTCGTACATTGTGAGATCCGCATAGAGAAATGTGCTATTCTTGCATATTCCCAAGATTACATGTGCCAATCACTAAAAAGTAATTTATTTTTTTTTACCTTTTTTTTACCTTTTACCTCTGATCTTAGTTTTCTAATCAGTTGGTCACAGGCTTTTTTTTTTCCACCTTCCCTTTCTTATTTTTTTTCCACCTTCCCTTTCTTATTTTTTTGCCAATTCCTTTTATATTGTCTTTTTTTTCTATTTCTTTTCTCTCCTTCTTCTTCCCTCAAACACACAGTCAGGTTCTCATTCTCACATGCATTTCTCTCTCACACACACCACAGGCTCTCACTGTCACATGCTCTCTCTCATACAATCATTCATACAGTCTCTCACTGGCACATGCTGTCTGAGTTTTACACACACAGGCTCTCTCACTCCCACATGCTGTCTTGCTCAAGCACACTCACAGTCACATGCTCTCTCTCATACAATCATTCATACACACAGTCTCTTCTCTTGCACATACTGTCTGACTCATACACGTGGCTCTGTCTCATTCCCACATGCTGCCTTGCTCAAGCACAGGCTCTCACTGTCACATGCTCTCTCTCATACAATCATTCATACACACAGGTCCTCTCACTGGCACATGCTGCCTGAGTCTCACACACACATGGCTCTCTCTCACTCCCACATGTTGTCTTTCTTAAGCACAGGCTCTCATTGACACATGCTGTCTCTCTCACACACACAGAGGCTTTCACATGCTGCCTCTGCAAACATTCAGGTCCTCACTCCCACACACAGTCTCTCAACTCACTCTCATACACAATCTCTCAACTCATCTCATACATGCACACACACACACTCTACAGACCCTCAGCCTCTCTCTCTCATCTCTGGGCCTCCTCTTTGCGGGGTTGCCGCAGGATAGGCTCTGCAGCAGCTTTGGCTTCCGGGCCTCTTCCTCTTCTCGGGCCGCTGTGACTTGGGATTCGCGGCGGCCCGTAAGCACTGCTCCTCTTCTACACGCGCTGATGTTCCTCCTCCTTCCTTGCCCGCGCGGCTCCCGGCAACATTTACTTCCAGGGCCGACGCAGGCAGGAAGGAGGAGGAGCATCAGCGCGTTTAAACGCGATCTTTTTCTTTGGACCGTGGTGACGTGAGCTCCACCACGGCCCTGCCTATCTGCTATATGCGTGTCGCTACTCAGTCACCAGTGGGATGAGGTCCACTGTCGGCCCCATGAGCCTTCCTGTGCCCGGGGGCATTGGCTCCCCTCGGGATACCATTGCTCACGGCGCCCCCTAATACTCGGCGCCCTAGGCCCAGGCCTAGTTTGCCTAGTGCTTCCACCGGCCCTGGGTTTGGGGGCAGTTTTACATGCACAGTCAGACATACGATCAGCACAGTATACATCAATGAAGCTTTGATGTGATTTCAATTGAGGAAAGGGACACAAAGATGAGATTTTTACAATGTACTCTCGCCCTAGCTTGAGTAAGTAAAGAGTCTCTCTCAATCTCTCGCTTTCTCACCCAAAACATGGACTTGCCTCTCTGGTGATAGTCAGATATGTCTATCCTGCTAACTAGCTGTCTTTTGAATATGGACCTTTATAAGCTCATTGTTAAAAAAAAAAGCTGAGCTACTAAATTTTGGAAACAAAGGCCAGGATTCATCACTCCGTATGGAGTGATGAAGCCTGCACTAAAGGGGGCAGGGGGGGAAGGAGGAGGCGTGTGGGCGATAGCCAGCAGCCGATCGCACCACACATGTTATAAAATTGCGCGTCCATGTGTGCGCGCTGAGTAGCACGCGCACATGGACGCGCGCGCATATTTCTGGAAAATCTACCCCATAATGCATGTATATTTTAAAATGCGCCAACCACGTATAAGTATGCTCCCGATTTTAAGTGGTTACTCAAGCACAGCTAGCACGCGTGCGTCTTCAATAGGACCATGTCAGCTTTTACGCATGTATGTCAGTGAATTTTAAAACATGCTCACAGAAGACACATTCCCAGTTTCACAACTAGTCCACCAGTTTGTCCAGTTAATAGCGAGGTCTTTCAGATCCCTCTGATTCTTCATTCTGCACTCTGCCCCTCACCCTGTCCTATAAGCTCTAAAACGTAAGATCTATAGACTTGCTCCAAATCAGGAGCAGTAGTAAAATTAAGCATGTAACCCCCTGTACGCCAGGGGTCACCTTCCCAGCCTCAGGGAGAGGGATAGTCACTATCCTGAGATGGGGAAATAAATCTCCGGGACTGTGATATGGGGAGCAGGATAACCTGCAGGTCCAGTACCAGGCTGAGAACACTCCACATAAACAAACCACTTTCCAAACTCAAGTTGTGCTCCAAATAATAAATAGTTTACTGCAGAATATTCACAATTAAACATAGTGACAGTGACAGTTCAGATAAATGCAGAAATCAAACAGAATCACAGTTCCAGAAATCTTAACTCTTCCCCTTAAGTAACAATTTCCTCTTACAGCAACTCAGGGTCTCTGGTTACTTTCTTTCTCTTCTCCTTAGTCCTTGTACAACCTAGCCTGGTCCTATCTTTAGTCTCTTTAGTTAGCAAAATAGTTCCCCACAAGAATGTCCTGCTCAGCTCAAGAAAAACTCCTTTTAGTGTAGCATCTGGATCCCTTGAGCCCCAAAACAAGTTGCCTCTGGCACAGTTTGGCTTCCTGGTCCAGAAAATGTCCTGCCTCAGGTAAGCACAGATTTTATCTTTTAACTTCCAAATTCCAGGCTGTATTGCACTTTCTACTTCTTCTCCTCTGCTCTCAGGCTTCTGGGGATTTGTTGGGGAAAATCCCTGCACTCCTGCTGCTCCCTTCTGAGATCCTGGGTGAGGATTACAGCTCCATCCAACTCTCTTTCCTTGCAATCTGGAACAGCTCCGGACTCAGGAGAGTCGGGTCTTTTATCAGTTCTGCCTTAATGACTGAGCCCCTAAGGGATGCACCCCTTGTTTGTCAAAAAGGCAGGTTACACCTCCTGACACTTAGCTGATCCAGAACTCTGGAATATTCCTACACTGTTCTAGATTAACCTCTTGCTGCAAGCACATCCTGTGCATTTCCAGCAGATGTTGACACAGTTTACAACATTCAAGGCTCCCATAAAGAGGAAATCTTCATTTTACCATCAAATCTATCAGCACTTTTATCCTCTATGCACTTTCTGTGTCTTAGATGCCACACACGGATATCTAGCATATGTATGCTGTGGGTTTCTTTTTTAAATTCAGTTATACATGTAAATCTTGGCCCCACCCTGGAATGCCCAGGCCCCACCCCCTTTTCCACCCTCTTATTCCTCATGCACGCATGGGTACATACGCTTGTATTTTGTGGCTTTTTATAATCCGTGGGGATTGCGCGCAACCAATATAGGCGCATATGTGGGAAGCTTTGCGCGAGCAACACTTTTAAAATTGACTTGAAGATTGCAAAACTGAGACCTGGATTTTCTAAAATCGCAGGGCTTTGTGAATCGCGCAGTAAGGGGGGGGGGGGGGGGACGAAGCAAGGGATGGGCCTGCGAAAACCGGCAGCGATCACACCACCGCGGTGTGATCGCTGCCGGCTTTTGCACCCAATAGCATCATCGTGAAAGGTGGTGCTATTGGATGCACTACTGGCAGCGATAAGGGGTCTTACCTTATTGCCGCCAGCGAAGTTTCCGCAGTGTCTGCCCCAACGCCACTCCGACCTAGCTATCGTACGCGAAAAGTCCCTTTTCACGTGCGATAGGGTTAGAAAATAACCCCTGAATCCTTAAATGGAAGGAAGGCTCCATTGATTGTGTTTTAACTCATGTTAACCATGCATTAGCCTTAACATACTTTAGTCTAAGCCCCTGCCCCTCCGGGGTGTATTCATAGTGACCCTCCCGCTGTGGTGGCAGAGGCAGCGTTAGAACAGCTATGGGGTTTCAGGTGGTATCAGAGGAGTCAGAAATTGTAAATGCCCTGAGGGGGAAAGGATAGAAAAGGAATTCCCTGTTACGACTGTTGCTGCCCGACGTCTCCACTCCGCCCACCTTACCTTTTTTTGTGACTCCTCCCGCGGTTGATGGATGTCTGGCTGCCGCAGCATCTGCCTGCCGTCCTCTCCGGCGTCCCAGTCTGGCTTGGGCGCTGCATCCTGCCATGTTGTCCAGGTACCATAGGGTGTGCGCGCCGCGCGGCCCTGCTTCTTATTCTCTCTTTGGCACGAACTTCAGGGGTGTCCTCCTGTGATGACATCACAAAAGCCTACACTTTTGCTAGCTAATCAAGTTAGCAAGGGAATCCTTACGGATGGGATTCGCTCTCCGTACCTAGCTACTCTGCCTCTCCAACTTTTGGACTTTATCCTAACGGGGTACCCACTCCTCGGGAGCCTCTCTCATTTCTTTCAGGTCGCTATCAAGAACCGGCGCTACTTCCAGTAATGAAGGTCAATACCTGAAGTAACTTTAAAGACTGCTGTACCGCTGGCTGCTCCAGTTCGTTTCTCGGGAGAGATTCAGAGAACCAGGGGCTTTCTAAACCAGTGCTGCACGCATTTTGCATTACAGTCTTCTCACTTCCCCACAGCTCTTGCCAAGACTACTTATATTCTGTCTTATCTTGATGGAAGGGCCTTATCTTGGGCCTCTACACTGTGGGAATGCAAGGATCCTATTTTGCAGGATATTGACGGATTTTTGGACTTATTTGAATCCGTTTTTGGCAATCCTGCCTGAGTGACTGTTGCCGGTTCTGCTCTGGTGGACCTGAAGCAAGGCAACCGACCACTGGCTGATTTTGCGATAGAGTTCAAGACTCTTGCTATAGAACTCTACTGGGACCCCCAATGCCTGAAAACTCTCTTCTTCAGAGGCCTGGATACTCGCTTGAAAGACGAGCTGGCCGCTCGTGAAACACCTGACTCGCTGGATGAACTAGTGGCTTTGGCTACTAGAATCGATCACCGGCTTCGTGATAAGGTGAAAGAACTCTGGCCTAACAGAGGACGAGATCAGAAGGAGGCTAGTGCTAAACCTGTACCTCGGATGGTTCCAGTAATTCCTATTGCCAGTGGAGATGAACCGATGCAACTTGGTCCCAGTCATTTGACTTCTAAAGAGAGAAGACTTTGAAAGAGGCATGGTCTGTGTATGTATTGTGGACAGGCTGGTCATGATGCCCCAACATGCCCAATTCATCTGGGAATTGGACGTGCCTAAGTCCTGCAGGAGGACTGTTCTTAGGCCTTACTACGCCCTCTCCTCTGCTCTCTCTTCCAGTCTCCTTGATCTGCGGACCGTCTGAGTTTCAAACTCTTGCCCTGGTGGATTCAGGGGCAAGAGGCAATTGTATTCTTCGATGCCTAGTGGAACATTTGAGGATTCCCCTCATCACTTTGAAGGTTCCAGTACTCCTATCTTCCATCCATGGGAAGCCCTTACCGGGTGACGTGACTTGCCAAACCGAACCTGTAACTCTTCGCACCGGAGCTCTCCATACAGAGTCAATTCCCTTTTTGTGTTAGAGAAGGCCATGCACCCTATCGTCCTGGGGTTACACTGGTTACAGTCGCACCAACCCCAATTCGACTGGGCTTCCTTAGAACTCTTCCGCTGGGGCCCAGGTTGTCATGGAAAGTGCCTTAAGGAGATTGCTCCTGTCATCTGCATGCCTACAACTCCAGCGATGCCGGGACTGCCGCCTCAATGCGCATATTTTAGTGATGGTGTTTTCCAAAGAAGCTGCTGACATTCTTCCTCCGCATAGGTCCTATGACTGTGCCATAAGACTGAAACCCAATACAGAACCTCCTAAAGGACGTGTCTATCCGCTCTCAGTGATTGAGAACAAGGCTATGTCTGAATACATCAAGGAGAATTTACAGAAGGGGTTTATTAGACCATCGAAATCTCCAGCCGGTGCAGGCTTCTTCTTTGTGGGGAAGAAGGACGGTACCTTACGTCTTTGTATCGATTACCGAGGTCTGAACGAGATCACGATTAAAGACTGCTACCCCCCTGCCTTTAATCTCAGAGCTGTTTGACTGGCTTCAGGGGGCCAAAATATTCTCAAAACTTGACCTGAAGGGGGCCTACAACTTAGTTCGCATTCGCAGTGGCAACGAATGAAAAACAGCCTTCAACACTCGAGATGGCCATTTTGAGTACTTAGTAATGTACTTAGTAAGGTTATCTGTCACATGGAGGGAGCACTGGATGGCCGGCACCATCTTTAAAAATGGTGCAGGCCACCCAGTGCACCTACCATGTGACAGGGGCCGGCCAATGGCACAGATACCCTGTCACATGGTAAGGGGGCAAAGGGCCATTGGCGCCATTTTGATTAGTGGCAGCCGACGGCCCGGGAGCGGGAGATCGCTCCCGGGACCCCCACTGGACCACCAGGTACCTGTAAAAAGTTTTTGGGGGGGTCGGGAGGGTGAGGGAAGCTAAGGGATTAGTTTTAAAGGGTCGGGGTGGGTTTAGGGGTTATTTTTGTGTGCCATTTTTCCCGCCCTCCCCCAAAATGATAAGAGAACCCCCACGAACAATATCGTGGGGTTTTCCTATCGTTTTGGGGGAGCCCCCGATTTCTGATGATTTTGAAAATATCGTACGATATTTTCAATCATCCGAAGCCCAATTCACATCCCTACTTCTGTGTACTCTGTATTCTCAACCTGGTGAAGAGTGATGACTCACAGTGTCAGACTATTTCCACCTTAGATAAATAACAAAATGGTTCCTCTCACTTTAGAAACAGCTTTGCTGTTTGACACTCCTTTCTTTTCTTTTTGCTTTCTCAGTGGTTCTGTTATCAGCTTTGCTGTAAGCAAGCTTACAGTTTCATATATATAGCATGTCTCTCACCAGAGCATACCACTACAGTAAAGTAGATCTTCTCCTGAGTCAGATTCTGGTTCTCCTAAATCAGTGCAATTGGAGAGATCATACTTCTTTAGAAGATATATGTATTCTCTATATTATAAGAGCTGTAGCCCTCTCCTTGTTAGAGAAAGCCAAGATCACTTATTATTATATGTTTCTTAAAAGCAAGCCATAACAGTGGCATATACAGCCATATGTAGGTATAGTAATTGGAAAATCACTCACTTTATCCTCATTACATTTGCCAAATTTCCAATCAACTCTTATAATGTTATCAATGGCTGATGAAAATTCACCACAATACAGCCAGATTTATTTAATAGTAACGAATAAACTGCCTACCCTGAACCTAACCTGGAATTTACCTTGTTTTTAAAACAAATATCACACTGACACAGTCACACATTTCAAATATCCATACTGGAGATGTGTGCCTTCCTCTCTGTGCTCTACTGTGTTGTGTATTACTGAGATTTTAGAGCAGTCTCTGAAGAGAACTGGCCAGGTGCCTTCTGCTCTCTTACTTAGTCAGACCTAGACCAACTGATAGGGGTGTGCAATTGTTTGCAACGTATTGGCAATCCACAATGTATATGCCATATTCATTGTATTCATGGGGATCACGAAACGTATGGCGAACCCCCACAAATACAACGTATCACTAACGAATAAACCCCCACTCTCCTGACCCTCCCAAGACTTTCTTTCCACCACCCCCATCTTCCCTCCCTTCCCCTATCTAACCCACCCCCCAGCCCTACCTAAATCCCCCCTCCTACCTTATTTTATTTCTTACGCCTGCCTGAAGCATTTTTAAAGATGGCGCCGGCCATCCAGTGCTCCTACTATGTGACAGGTGCCGGCCAATGGCACAGATACCCTGTCACATGGTAAGGGCAAAGGGTCATCAGCGCCATTTTTATTAGTGGCAGCTGATGGCCCGAGAGCGGGAGATCGCTCCCGGCGCCCCCACTGGACCACCAGGTAATTTTAAAATGTTTTTGGGGGGTCGGGAGGGTGGGGGAGGCTAAGGGGTCAGTTTTAAAGGGTCGGGGTGGCAGCCAATGGCCCGAGAGTGGGCAATCGGTCCCGGGGCTTCCACTGGACCACCAGGTGATTTTAAAACATTTTGGGGGGGGTTGGGGGGGTGGGGGAAGGAAGGGATTAGTTTTAAAAGGTTAGGGTGGGTTTAAGTGTTGTTTTGGTGTGCCGGTTTTCCTGCCCCCCTCCCTTCAAATAACTCCTGTTAGTGGACACAAACCCGTTTAACGATTTTTCGCGATAAATCGGGGAAATTTCTATTGTATTGCACTCTTTAATGAGGGGTCAACCTATCTTTTACACTGCATTGGGTCACTACCTATAGCAGGCAGTTGAAGGCCATTTGGTATTAGTTGGTGACTTTAATTTGATGCTGGATCCCAGGGTAGACAACACTAAGGGTAGTAGCTCGGGCGCAGGTACAGCCAGAGTGCGGGTAAAGAAACTAATGAAAAAATGGAATCTTATAGATGTCTGGAGGTTCCAGTACCCCCCATAGCCGAAATTATACCTTTTTTTCTAAACCCCACCAGTCCTATTCTAGGTTGGACTTTTTCCTTTTAGATAAATGTTTGTTACCACAATATTGCAAGGCTGATATTCATCCGATCACATGGTCGGATCATGCCCCAGTCGAGCTTATTTTGTATGGTTCTACCAAACAAGAGGGGGGCGCTTCTGGACTCTCAATAACTCGTTATTGGGGGACGAACATTACTGTTCACAACTGGAAGGGGAAATTAAAGAATATATTAATTTTAATGTACAGGTTGACATTAACCCTTCAATGGTTTGGGAAGGCCTTAAAGCAGTAATTAGGGGTCGATTAATAGCAAGGGCGTCCTATGTGAAAAAGATTAGGCTACACAAACAACAGCAGCTCCGGCGAGAGATCCTGGATCTGGAACGAATCCATAAACAAACCTTGAATAAGGCCTGTTATGCTAAGCTCCTGCGGGCTAGATCTGAACTCTCGACTCTTGAGTTAGAAACTATAGCTTTCCAACTGCAGAGGCTACAACAGGAACAATTTGAAGGTGGGACTAAGGCGGGTCGCTGTTTGGCTCGATACTTGCACAAACGAGTAGCCCAGTGGCAAATTACATAAATTAAATCAGAAAGGGGCACTTTGCTCACTAAGCCGGAGGATATGCGGCAAAGATTCATGGAATTCTACAGGGCCCTTTATACCGCAGATCCCCTGATTCTAACTGATCGTATTGACCAGTATCTGCAGGGCATAACTCTCCCTAGAATATCTGATCTTGAAAGGCAGTTTTTTGATAAAGATATTACGGAACAGGAAATAGTACAGGTGATTAAGGGGTTAAAAGTCAACAAGGCACCCGGGCTTGACGGGTACACAGCCCTATTCTACAAAAAATTTGCCACCCTAATCATTCCCTTATTGCAGGAATGGTTCAACTCATTGAAGTCTGGAAATCCTCTTACGATTAGTGCCAATGTAGCTGGGATTTCTATACTGGCCAAGCCGGGACGGGACCTGGCTGTGTGTGGATCATACAGACCTATGTCCTTGATCAATATTGACCTAAAGATTTTTGCTAAGATCTTTGCAAATAGACTAAAGAGGATCATGCCCAAACTAGTACATCTGGACCAGACGGGGTTCATACCGGGCCGCATGATGGCAGACAATGTCAGGAAGGTAGTGAACCTCATCTAGTCGGTACAGAGGCAGGGGACCCCAGCAGTATTATTGTCTATAGATGCTGAGAAGGCCTTTGATATGGTCCACTGGCCATATCTTTTCAGTGTCTTGAGGAAAATGAACTTTGGTGACTCTTTTTTGGCATGGTTGCACAATTTATATGCCCAACCCCAAGCGAGAGTAAAGGTTAATGATATATACTCGGAACCTCTGCCCATCCAGCGAGGTACACGGCAGGGGTGTCCCCTTTCGCCACTTCTTTTTGCCCTTTTTTTAGAACCCTTAGCTCATCATATACGTGCCTCAGGTGATATTCATGGGGTTCACTTGGGATCGTCAGAGCACAAAATAGCTATGTTTGCGGATGATGTCCTATTTACCCTCACTAAACCAGATCTTTCACTCCCGGGGACAATTGCAGTGCTGCAAGACTTTAGTAAAGTCTCCGGGTTCAGATTAAACCTCGAAAAATCTGAAGTGCTCAATTTAACTTTAGGAGACGAACAGAGGGCGTGTTTGCAGTCCAAACTTCCCTTTAAGTGGGCGGCACATCACATTAAATACTTGGGTATACATATTGGCAAGAATTATGGGGACCTCCTGGAATTGAACTATAAACCCCTCTGGCAAACACTCTCTAAGGAACTGGACATTTGGTCTGGCCTCTCCCTCTCATGGTTGGGGTGGATAGCTGCGGTAAAAATGAATCTCTTACCACGGCTTTTGTATCTATTCCAGTCACTTCCTATATCTATCTCCAATAACATGCTGAAGTGTTGGCAAAGACATGTTTTTAACTATATTTGGAAGCGGAAGCCATCTTGGATTCGAAGGGCAGTAATGTTTCAACCTACTAGTAGGGGGGGCTTGGGAGTCCCCAACCTACAGTGGTATTGGGCGATCGCTCAGTTAAGGGCCATAATTATCTGGCATAAAATGTACGACCAGCCGCTTTGGGTAAATCTTGAACAGGATATAGTGGGACGTATGCCATTGCGGGCCATGCTTTGGCAGCCTAGGGACACCTGCCTGAGAGATGGTGAAATTGCCCCTACCACAAAGACGACTTTAAATACCTGGGAGAAATGGAGGGTGCATTTTGTTGGCACTCGCCGTTATTTCTATAGTACTGCCCTTAACTATAATATAAAATTTGCAGCGGGACAAGCACTTTCACACTATCACTCATTGCTCAGTAGGGGAATTGCTCAATTTGAGAATGTCTGGGACTCTCAGGGATTTCTCACCTTTCCGTAGCTTCGGGAGAAGTGGCAGTTACGTGAGCAAGATATATTCTTGTATTTGCAACTCCGACATTTTCTGCTGTCAGAGAATGTGGGGGTTGAGCTTCGGAAGGGGAAAACAATACTGGAACATTGGTGTAATAAAGCAGACAGTCAGTCTGACATTATTTCTAATCTTTATGGCTTCCTGGGTAATGCTGTGAGGCTCCCGGCGCCGTATGAGAAGGCTTGGGAACGTGACTTGGGCAAACATATCTCACCAGAGACCTGGGAATTAATCTTTCAAAACACAAAACGCAGCTCGATTTCGGCCACATTAACAGAAAATGGGTATAAAGTATTAATGCGATGGTACTTGACACCTGTTCGGATACAGAAGATTGTACCAACGTTTAGTGCCGATTGTTGGAAAAAGTGTGGGGGGGACTGTCACTTACTTCCATATGTTTATTATTATTTATTTATTTATTATTTAAATTCTTTTAATATACCGATGCTCAAGACCAGGTCTTATCGTACCGGTTTACAATAAACTAGGGGGGAACCAGTTAACAGAGAAAGCAAAAGTTACATTATAACAGGGAACGTGGAACTAGGCTGCTAGAGAAAAGATAGGTTAAACAAATTCTAACTGGAGAGAAGGGCAAAAGCAGGAGAGGGTGCTTACAGAATAATAAGAATTATGTACAAATTTACATAGAGTATATGAATTAAGCAAGTTATAAGATATGTGGTGGACTTGTCGAAAGGTGAACATATTTTGGGAAGACACCCAAAAATTGGTTGCAGGTATTCCAGGCTTAGAGGTTCCCCTAGCTCCTGAGCATGTCTTACTGAATGTGTCTCCACCAGTCCCTCACTATCAATGGTTACTCACACACCAAATCATCCTTGCAGGCAGGTGTGAGCTGGCTCTGTTTTGGAAGCGACCAGACCTCCCTACTAGGGAAGCAGTGGTAGCCCGACTTGACCATAACTGCTATCTTTATAAGCTAACTGCGATTAAAAATCATACTTTGCCTAAATATTATAGAATATGGGATCCTTATCTGACATGGAGGAATCAACTGTCATAGAGTCTATGTGCACGTATTTTATATGAGAGACGACTTGTTAATGTATAACCTGCTCGCTACAGTGGTCTAAGAATAAGACTGTATTATATGTACTATAGTTTATATATTCTTGATTGCAGTACTCTCAGTCGGGGGGGGGGCTGGGGGGGTTAATATTGCATTAATAACTTGTTGGTTGTCTAGTGTCTCACTGTTTGCATATTTTACATGTGAAGACCAATAAAAATTGTTAATCAAAAAAAAAAAAGAAAGAAAAAGGTGTAGTTATTTTTTACGTTAAAACTGTGCGATATCATGCATTATGGTTTCACGCTGCCAGCCCACTTTTACAGAAATCCTGCCCCCGACTCCTCCCCATCCCCTCCCCTTTTAAACATTTGCATCGCACCATGCGTTATGGTGCTTATCGCATGCGATAAGGCATTTTTTGCTTGCGATTTTATAAATGACCCTGTTAGATTGTGGATTCTTTAGTTGACATTCCCTGAGGTAGCATGCTCCTGTGCTGTTCCAGTCTAATTTAGTTTCTAGTAGAAGGTGCAGGCACGGATGTAAGAAAAACTACAGATCCATGTGCAGGAATTGCTGTTCCTGTTAGCCTGTTGTCCTCCAAGTAGAGAGTCAGGAAGAGAGCTTTATGCCTGTTCTGGAGTGGATAGGCTCCTCTCCTGCAGCTAGCAGCTGCTGGAGGGAGCACTGCCTGACTTGTCGTTGTTCCAGACAGCTAGTGCCAGTAGAAGGAAGGGAGGCTTTGGGTAAAGAGAGATCGGTCCCTCAGGGATCAGCAGTCTGCTAAGCAGAAGGAGGAGGAAAAGGAGGAGCATGCTGGGTGGGGGTGGGAGAGACAGCAGGGGGACATTGGGCAGGAGGGAAGAGAAGGGAGACTGGATGGAAGGGAGGAAAAGGAAAATGCTAGATAGTGGAGAGAAAAAGAGAGGGACACTTCATCTTTGGGTTCAGGAGAGGTAGGGGGTTTTAGGGCTGCAAAGCTCCTGCCATCGTTGTTCTTGTGTTGGCTAGGGTGGGATTATTATGTTGGGGCTGCCCAAGCTCCTATCACTGCTCTTGATTGTACTACATTATGGCTACCAAGTCCCATCATTTGTTCATGTGTCAGTGGAGGGATGTTCAGTGGGGCCACTGAGACCCATCGTTGTTCTTCTGTGCAGGGCAGGTTGGGGAGAAAGAGGAAGGAGGTACATGAGGTGTAAATCTGGCCCAGCCTCCTCTCTTTTAAATTTCCCTAAAGTGTGTATGCTAAAGGCACCCATGAAGTTTGCAGATGCATGCTATCCAAAAATGTCCTCCACAATTTTCTGCACAGCATTCTTGCAGCTTGTTTATACTATTATAAATTATGAAGCTTATTGTGTGCATATTCTGCATTCATTTCACAATCATTTTCTCATTGATAAGAAGGACAGAAAAAAAAAGATTTTGTAAGCATTTTCAATTGTCTCCATTTGAAAACTACGTCTACTCAAAGGCATGCCTCTAGCTTACTCTGCCAAAAACCTGAGCAAAGACGCAGCAAACTGCAAATGATACCCTACTGCACATCTGGTCAGAGATCGAAGAGTGCTAGTTTTCACTAGTGCGTGAATCTAAGCTCCCACCCTTAGCGAGAATGCTTTTAATCAGTGAACCATGAAAACTGGTCATGTGTCCCCTTCACACTCCACTGCTGTGATTCCACTTGTTTCTGATTTATACAAGAAAGGTTGAGGTGTTTGGTTGCTCAGAAATGTATATGCTTCCCTTTTTTATGCAAAACTAGCTAGGAAAAAAGTGAACAGCAGACCACCATAGCACAGGGAGAGTAATGAGATTTAAATAAATATGTGCACCTAACTTCAGAAACGAACAAAAAGCAAGAAAGACTACATGCGTTCTAAGGGGAAAAAAATTAAAATTCCCACTCCATATTAGCGTTCTGGTCCACCAGGAGAATTCCAAGGTGTACAGCATGCATATCTGGCTTTACTGTGCTGCTTGAAAGGACTACACTTATTTACCGAGGTAAGCCTTGCACATACCAGAAAGACAACTTTTATTGTGGTGGGCCCAGTCCTATGGAATGCCTTGCCATTAGATATCATGCTGAAGGAGAATTATATGTCATTCAGGAAACATTTGAAGGCCTGGGGAAGTTCAGCAGATATGGCCATGGGAGGAATGATCCAGGTTTTAGGCTTTAGTGTCTAATTTTCATGGGGTGGGGTTAATTAGTTACACTTAGGCCTGGATTCTCTAAGGTCCGGCGGTAACGGAGGGCAGGGGGGCGAAGCGGGGGGGGGCGGTCCTGCGATAGTTATTCAGCGCAAAACTGGCGGCGATAAGGAATCTTACCTTTCGCCGCCAGTGATGTGTCCGCAGCATCGGCCCCCGGTGCCACCCCGACTCCTCCTCTTCCGGGGCCGACTCCGCCCCTATCTAGCTATCGCACATGAAAAGAGACTTTTCGATTGCGATAGCATTAGAGAATGACCCCCTAAGGTCACAGACCTTAGAGAATCCAGCGGTAACAGGAGGCGAGGGGGTGAAGCAGGGGGCGGTCCTGCGATAGCCGGCTGCAATCGCACCTCCGCGGTGCGATCGTTGCCGGCTTTCGCACTGAATAACTACACCATAAAAGGTGTAGTTATTCGGCGCGAAACTGGCGGCGAAAAGGAATCTTACCTTTCGCCGCCAGCAATGTGTCCGCAGCGTCGGCCCCCAGTGCTGCCCCGACTCCTCCTCTTCCGGGGCCGACTCCGCCCTGACTCCACCCCGAGCTAGCTATCGCATGCGATAGCGTAAGAGAATGACCCCCTTAGGCTCGATTAAGTGGAGCAGTTAATTTTTAGAACTGTGTAGGTTTCATTGACTCAGGTTTTCTGTTTGTTTTGAAATTTTTTGATTGCATGATTTGTTGCTGATTGAAGGTATACTATAATTCGCCTGGAGGCTCCTTCAGCACTGAGGCAAAAAAAAAAAAAAAAATCAAATTTGAATAAATAAGTTAAATTAAATTAAATTAAATATTCTCACCATTCTTGTTACCTCAGCAAATTCAGACAGACTGTCCTGTTCTATTATTTGCTAAACTATTAACTACTACAGAAATTTGCTTATACTGCTATGGACTACTGGGACTCAGTAACTTGTGAAGTGAATTTGGAGCAATGAACAATTATGAAAGAAAACAGCGCCTCTCTAGTCATAGGAGCATTATAGATTTTGACTTGTTAGGTGCTCATTTATTTCCCTAGAAAAAAAACAAAAAACCAGGATGGTCCACAATTGATTAGCCATTCATCTTTGAAAAATATATTTAAAAAGGCAAAAAAATATACTAAATCACTTTAATTTTAACTACTGCAGTTTAATAAAATTGTCCTGTAAATAATGGAGCCAAACCAAGACATCCCCAAAATAGGTTATCTTAAGATATGCATTCTACTAGTGTACATACAGGAAACACAAAAAATGCACTGGATTTTGTGGGGGCAGAGTCTACCAAATCCAATTCTATGTCTAGAAATTTACAGTTTTTCACATTTCTCTGGGAGGATTTAATCTATGCATTTTATGTTACTGATCATCTTAGATCAGCTACAACTGAAACGAAGGCCCTATTATCTCGTATTTGTTTTCCTGAAGTTATTACTGTTGAATGTGCTGCCTGGGTGGCTATACTTACAGAGTTGAGCTGTGCTGAGCCATTCTACTGCAGGTGTATAACAGCACTATCATTACCAAGGTAATCTTCAAGCTTTAACTATAGCAGGGTGTCGTTACAGGATGCCATTAAGTAAGACAAACTTTCCCCTAATTACCATAAAGTTTTATATGTAAGGGGGTAATTTTCAAGGACAGGACAGTCTGTGAGTACGTTTTACCCACAGACCCTCCACAAATTTTCAAAGCAGAAATGTGCACGTACTTTCACTTTGAATATTCTTGGAAAGTATGCACAGCGCACAAATTCCACTGCACAAAGTAACTTGTGCGGGTGGATTTGCTTTTTAAAATCAAAAGTATGTACATAAATCCAACTCCACCCCCGCCTCCTCCAAACACCTCTTTTTTTGCAATCACAAAAGTACATATGAAATCAAGTTACACGCATACTTTTTTTTATACAAAGATCGTCAAATTTTCTAGCAAGTCATTTATTGCACAATAAACCACATTTCATCTACATAAATTATTTTAAAAATGTGGATCTATATACCAAACTATACTAATATGTCAGTAACTTAGAAGCATTTATTAATTTAAATTTTCTCCCTCTGCTCTGCTCAGCAAGGCTTAATTCACTGAAAAAGTGGTGACTTCACACAGCTTTTGCAATCCATTTTTTTTATTAGTTACAAAGGAAATATCTAAGTATAGAAGACAGCAAATGTTCTTTTGAAAGACAAAGGAAAGGTAATCAACTCAGGGATCTGTACATGGATTGGTGCTTTTTAATATATTTATAAATGATCTGGAAAGGGGTACGATGAGTGAGGGAATAAAATTTCCAGATGACACAAAATTAAAAAATCACAAACGGATTGTGATGAATTGCAGGAGGACCTTGCGAGTCTAGAAGATTGGGCTTCCACATGGCAGATGAATTTTAACATGGAGAAGTGCAAAGTGATGCATATGGAGAAAAATAACCCTTGCTGTAGTTGCACAAGGTCAGGTTCTATCTTAGGAGTTACCACCCAGGAAAGAGATCTAGGCGTCATAGTGGATAATACTTGCAATCATCAGCTCAGTGTGCTGTGGCGATCAAAAAAGCAAACAGAATGTTAGGAATTATTAGGAAGGAAATGGCAAATAAAAGGATGGATGTCATAATGCCACTGTACTGCTCATGTTGAGACTGCACCTTAAATACTGTGTGCAGTTCTGGTCACCGCATCTCAAAAAGGATATAGCTGCACTGGAGAAAGTGCAGAGAAGGGTAACCAAAATGATAAGGGGCATGGAACGGCTGCCCTATGAGGAAAGGTTAAAGAAGTTAGGGCTGTTCAGTTTGGAGAAAAGACGACTGAGAGGGGATATGATAGAAGCCTACAAAATCAGGAAAGGACTTGAACAAGTTAATGTAAATCAGTTATTTACTCTGTCAGATTATAGAAGGACCAGAGGGCACTCCATGAAGTTAGCAAGTAGCTCATTTAAAACAAATTGAATAAAATTCTTTTTCACTCAGTGCATAGTTAAGCTCTGAAATTCATTGCCAGAGGATGTGGTTACAGCAATTAGTGTAACTGGATTTAAAAAAGGTTTGGATAAGTTCCTAGAGGAAAAATCCACCAGCTGCTATTACGGTAATTAATAAGCAATAGTAGCTTGTGATTTATCTAATGTTTAGGTACTTGCCAGGTACTTGTGACTTGGATTGTCCACTGTTGGAAACAGGATGCTGGACTTGATGGACCGTTGGTCTGACCCAGTATGGCATATCCTATATTCTTATATTCTTGTTTATGCTGGGTTATTAATGGCCAAAACTTTCCTTTGAAGTCCTTGGGAAAGATATTTTGGACCCATAAAGGGATTCTTTTTTCTGGAAGACAGTGCTGTGCTATTTGCTAAAGTACACTGATTAGTCTAGTGAATGGGAGGATATTATAATTAACCCTCTTCTGGAATAGCAGTCCTTTTACCTCAAAGCTTAGTTAAGTGATACATTACATATTCATATCCCTGTAGCCAATAATAAGCACGAAACAGAGTATTAATGAGACTTTTTAACTAAATATCAAAAAAGATGAGTTTATCTTTGTTTCACACTGAAACAAGCAGAGAGAGAGAAACAGCCATGAAGTGGGACATTACCTGTAACTTGGCTATGGAGGAGAAAAAAAAAGAAGGGAAAAAATAGAAAAGGGAGGGATTTTTTTTTCTGCAGGAAGTTTGAATTGGTCTGCACTAATAAACCCATAACTAGTAGCTGGAACAAGCATAGCCTATTGTTATTGTCTGGAAGGGCAAGTAAAGAGATTTTTAGATAATCCTCAATTTTGTTTATTTGTTTAGATAGGTAAACATATTAGCATAGTCCTTACATCCTATTAGTATTAAGCAAACTTAGTTTTAGGGACTACTCAGAAGATTTCTTGTGATTTTATTCAGAATAGAAAGGAAATTTTTATCTTTTTTTTTTGTGAGGTTTTGATGATATTATCTCCATGAGGCATGTTTGATAGAGAAATCCATCCAAAGTATTCAGTATGCTAATATTCTGGCCAGACTTTAGATGGGGATTTTGGGGACTCATTCTTCATTTGGTTGAACTGAGAACTAAAGGAAAGTGTGAGGCTTGTGATTTTTCTGTTTATAGTTTACAAAAAGCAAATTTTTCAATCTTTTCCAACGCTAATAAATTCTGATTTACTATAATGCCATGAGTTTCTGTCTCCTGTTGAGTCTAAATGTGTTATGTAAATATGTATGCATTGATTTTGTTTAGATTACTCGTAACAGTGATATTTTGTGTTATATTATTTTATTTTTTCTTCTCCAGCCTCTACAGTTCCAACCCTTGGAGAACTTTTAGTTGTATGGGTTTGTAACACATGCTCTTTCTAAATAACACTTCTGAAATAGGTAGTCCCCTCCCATTTACATTCACAAACACAATCAAGAAATTGGTTTTATGTCACTAGCTAGAATGGAACCTAGAACCTTGTTCTAGAACTGAAGCCTAGAAATGTTTCTAGATTTGGATCTTGGACATAGTCTAGAACATAGTCTAGAATGTTCCTGGGGCATAGTCTAGAATGTACCTAGGATATAGTTTAGAATATAGTTTTCAAATGGGTTTAAACTGAGATTTGTGCCATGCCATATTTGAGGTTGCATTAAAGAGCATAATCTCTTTACCTAGGGTAGTTTGTTTCCTTTCTGCTGAAAAGAAAAGAATGTCTGAAGTACAGGAACAAAGTGAGCCACCCCAGGCAATGTTTAGTGGTCAGGGAGGTAGGTGAGGTGGCAGGAGGCATCACAGGTAGCAACAGGAGAATTATGTATGCAACCTGTTTCATCAATATTTGCAGCTCTTACCTTGTGCATTCCTTGGGAGAAGAAGATTCCTGACTTTGATGGAATATCTATGAAGCATATTGATCTGACAGTGGAAGAATGGATAACACAAACCCAGAATATATTATGGGTTCTCCAGCTTCCCCTAGCCCTTCAGGAGGAAATCATGAAAGACAATCTCAAAGGTCAAGCAAAAGACACAGTAAGTTTGTTGGCAAAATCACATGAAAGTAACGTAGAAAACATATTCACTTTGTTGAGACATGCATGGTGACAAAGTATCCATTGATCTATGATTGAGAGTTTTATGACTGATACCAATCCAGAATAGAAAATGTTTGAAATTTCATCTATAGATTTCAGAACCTGTTAGCTAAAGTGGTACCTTGTAGCAGAACATGCATTGGGAAACCAAAATTCATGCTGAAGGAACAGTTTGTGGCAAGACTTAATGATGCATATCTCAGAAGAGAGGTGAAATATCTATACAAGGCAAAGCCCTGCATTTTCATTCTAGAAGCTAATGCAAGAGGCAATTGAATGGGCATAAGAGGACCAGATTTTACTACGCATAGAATGAAGAACTCCACCATGTGTTGCACAAAGAGAAAGGGTGGAGAATTTGGTGGGAGTCACTGTTACTGATATTGATCCCACAGTGCAGCAATCATGAACTTCACCAGGATGGTTAAGAAGCTAAGACAATATCAAGAGAAATTAGGACAATAACAGGAAAGAATGAAACAGAAACAAGAGACGTCATCATAGGTAATATGTTGGAATTTTCTGCTCAGTGTGTGGTGGCAGCCAAGAAAGAAAAGAGAATGCTAGGAATTATTAGGAAAGGAATGGAGAATAAAACAGAGAATATCATAATGCCTCTGTATTGCTCCATGGTGCAACTGTATTTTGGGTATTGTGTGCATTTCTGGTCACCTCATCTCAAAAAAACTTAGCAGAATTAGAAAAGGTACAGAAAAGGGCAACCAAAATGATAAATGGGATGGAATAATTCCCCTATGAAGAAAGGCTAAAGAGGTTAGGGCTCTTCAGTTTGAAGAAAAGACAGTTGAGGAGAAATATGATACCGGTCTCTTAAATAATGAGTAGAATGGCATGGGTAAATGCAAATCAGTTGTTTACTCTTTCAAAAAGTACAAAGACTAAGGGATATTCAGTGAAGTTAGTAGGTGATATATTTAAGACAAATATGAGAAAATATTTTGTACTCAATGTATAATTAAACTCTGGAATTCATTGCCAGAGGATATGGTGATAGCTGTTAGTGTAACTGGGTTTAAAAAAGATTTAGACATCTTCCTTAAAGAAAAGTCCATAATCCATTATTAAGGTGGACTTGGGGAAATCCACTACTTGACCCTGGGATAAGCAGCATGGACTCTATCAACTTTTTGGAATCCTGTCAGGATCTTGTGACCTGGATTGGTAACTGTTGGAAAGAGGATATTGGGCTTGATGGACCTTTGGTCTGACCCAGTATGGCAAATCTTATGTTTTTATCTTCTTATGACATTGAGCTTCCAGCAACAGGAATTGTATAGGAAGTTGCAACAGGGAGGATCACCCCAAGATCCCTACACAAGATATTCAATCAGAGGAGTTGAAGGGGAAGTAGTTCCCACAACCTCCTCATAAAGAACTTAACATGCAGAACTGATCTGCTATCGTTGCCATAGGTAAGGTCACCACAGCCGAGACTGCCAAAGTGTGAGAAGAGTGGAGGAAAATCAAGAAGGTGCACAAAGCAGCTGAGGGGAAGGTGAAGAGGCAGTAACATAGAGAAATGAAACTGTTCATCCCGATAAAGCTAGGTCAGGTGCTTCCTGGGGAATGAACTTCAGGCTACTGCACTAGAATCTGTATCATCCATTTCATGAGTAAGAAGGCAGATAGCAGGAGTGAGAAACACCAGAGAGAAGAAAAAGCTAAAGCCTTTGGCAAGAGCCCATCCTTGTGGTGAAGATAAATGGAGTGGAGACCAAATGCTATTTGGACAACTGTCTCTGCAAGTCATCTCTAGAGGAATTTTGGAGAAGCTAGAATGGAAGATGCTTACTGGGCTAGAATAACAGCAACCAATGGCATGGAATTGCTTCTCATAGGCTGCATAGAAGCTGAAGTGGAATGTTTTGAGCTGAGACTAAAGTCCAGAAGCATTTTCATCATGAGAGATGATAGCCAACCTGACCCAAAGGTCAAGGAAGTGGTTCCAGGCATTGTGGGCATTAATATCTTACCAGATTTAGAGGGACTCTGAAAACTTGTCCACTTTGTTTACTGATTCCAAGAAGAAATGAAGTGTATATGAAATCAGGCAGCATAAAGAATCTGAAGCACACATTGAGATAAGCTGATACATGTCAGAGGTGTATTAGTATCTATAGCAGTCAAAAGGTGCTTAAAGTTGCACTGAATAGCAGTGGAACAGCAATCCTTGGTTAGAAGGAAGAGAGATGGAAGTGCTGGAATAGAAGCAGGAGAAGGCACCAAGCTCTGAATGACGCTTATCCTGAAGAAGCAAGGCAAAAGCTGGATCAGGTGAAGAAAAGGGACCCTAATACCCAAACAAAATTTGACAAAAACAGAGGTTTAGAAGAAGAGGTCCTCTACATGTGGAAAAGGATATCATAAACATCCCAGACCACATTAAATGCCCACTAACACAGAACCCCTCACATAAGATATGTGCACACATAGGACTAATGAATGTCAAAACAGTAAAATGAAGATTAAGGACATTATAAATGAACTACATTTAGATATCTTAAGGGTAACTGAAACTTAGTTAGATCAGGCAAATAGATTCTCACTAAATGAACTATGCCCAGAAGATGTTTCCATTATTCACAGACCCAGACCAGGAAAACATGGAGGAGTAGGAGCAATTTTGTCCCAAAACACTATCAAGATGCATCAAATCACACTCCCAATGGCAATGGAATCAGAATGTCTACTAAAGGGCAGTTCTATAATAAGGTGAGACAGCTGCCTCAGGCAGCAAAATTATAGGGGTGGCAGCACATGCCCTCAAAAGCACCCCTACTGCCAGGAGGAACATGATCCAAACAACAGTGCTGGAAGCATGACAGGCAACAGCAGATCCTATCCCAAGAAGACCCTTGAGATCTAGTGGAGCCCATCTTGCCATGGCCTGAAAGGACCCAGCGGAGCCCATCCCTCCACAGCCCAAGAAGTTTCTGAGGCCCAGGGGATGCCCTGTGAATCAGAAAGGGTATGTGTGTAAAAGCATTTGCCAGGTTGTGTGTGAGCACGTCTGTTAGAGAGAGAGAGAGAGAATATATCTACAAGGCCTGCATAGTAGTGAAGTATTTATTTCTCTATAGGAGGGCCATCTAATAGGTCAATGTGAGGTGAGGTGAGGTGTTGGTGGTGGTTTAGGGCAAGTTTCACATGTAGAGTGAGATGCACGAACAACACAGTACACCCTGGTGAAGATTTGACATAATTTGCAGTGAGGAAAGTCTCACAAAGATGAAATTCTGTACTATGTTATCTCACCCTAGCTTGATGGTACCCTATCATTTAACTAAATCCCACCCAAACTGCTCCCTGATCCCACCCCTCCAAAAACTTTGCATTCGCACCATGCGTTATTGTTCATAATGCGTGCATTAACGCTATAACATGTTTTGATGAATGATCCTATAAGAGAGAGTGAGAGAGAGAGAAAAAGAAAAAACAACTGATCACTCTCAGAGCGACTATACCACAGGACTCCTTATAGAGTATCCCATTCTATTAATCTCCCAAAAGGGTACTCTTACCAAATAGGCCACCCCAACTTCTTACATCTCAAAAACATGTCTTGTCTAAAAGGAGCATATTTATTCATTTAGCAAGGAATTCAAACAGTCCATGCAAACAGATCAGTCACTGGTAGTAAAATAAATTGCCATTGTGATTGCTTCTTTTTAAATTTCCCAAAATGTCTTACAAATTTTGAAATGCAGAGCTTATTGAAAAAGGCCCATAGTCACAGAAGTTCTATATAATATTATAATTCACTTAATTACAAATGGTGGTGACAGGCAGGGCCTAAAGCTTAAGGTATAGCAAGGAAGTCTGGCTTGGCAAGATTTTCACAAAAGTGCTGTGTGTACCACACATGTTGTTAAACTTGAACCTACAAGGGAAGGAAGAGTCTTAAACCCAAGTTTAATTACGGCTTCCTACCATATGTTAGCCATGTGCACGTTTGATCCTTCTGTTACCAAACAGCAAAGTATTTTGAAAGTAAAACAACTGGTTCTAATCTCTAATCAAATCCATATTTGGCTTGCTAAAATGACCTGCTTTCAATTATATCAATTAAGTTATTATTCTACTTTAGGAATTAAGTTCATCAATGTAATACATGCGATTATAATTTATCTTGTTTTAAGTCAGCAGTGAGTTATGCGGGCTTTTACCCTTGGTCTGCCTACAATGGATGCTTCATCCTCATTTCTGAACATTAAAATAAGCTCAAGGCAGTAAATTCACGCTGCTGTTTACTTCCAAAGCCTGCACAGTAAGAATTCACAAGCATGCATCATTCACTTAAATGCTGCAAGAAAGAGCATGCAAAAAAAACCCCGAAACCATATTGTATTTATTTATTCATTTTATGTCTGAACTTTTTATTGAAAACATGTAAAATACTTAGAACATCCACTTGGTCTACATTTTTCCTTTTACATACCAAGCCATGACCACATTCACAATTTGTACATGTAACAACCATCATTATCTTAAATAATAATAATAATAACCAGTAGCAACAATTCTTAATGCTCTAACTTCTCACTTCCACTCCTCTACCCCACCCCCAATATCAAGATCAGAATTGTCAGGGATAAAAAAAAAAAAAGCCAACCCAATAAAAACAAAAACACATGGACAAAGCTAAATCTAAGTAAATGAACAGCCTCTTGCCTTTTCCACAAAAGTGCACAAATATAGAGGAACAATATAGAAGCTGCATAAACAATTTGGCACAGCATTCCATATTCATTTTATTTAACAGTCTATAGTTCACATAGTTCAGATAGTGCTAGAGCAGTTTGAGGAGCCAACAGAAAAATACCACAAGGTTTTCCACAAAATTGAAGTATCATGGTAGAAGCACTGGATGGCCCGCGCCATTTTTAAAGATGGCGCCGGCCATCCAGTACTCCCTCTATGTGACAGGGGCCAGCCAATGGCACGGATACCCTGTCACATGGTAAGGGCAAAGGCCATCGGTGCCATTTTTATTAGTGGCAGCCGACGGCCCGAGAGCGGGAGATCGCTCCCGGGACCCCCACTGGACCACCAGGTACCTGTAAAAAGGTTTTGGGGGGGTCAGGAGGGTGGGGGAAGCTAAGGGATTAGTTTTAAAGGGTCAGGTGGGTTTTTTGTTTATCGGCTCGGGCGCAGCCAATAAACAAAACCGCGATCGGGCCGACCGAAAAAAAAAAACACGATGTGAATCGGAACCGGAATCCGAACCGATTCTGGTTCCAATTCACATCTCTAGTAATTGAGACAACAGTAACAGAATTTTAAAACAGCAAGGGATAAACACAGAGGATTCCTAGTGGCAAGAGAATGTAATGAAGCACCAGAGTAACCTGGTTAGAAAATCAGTTATAGCCAAAAACAGCAGTGATATAACTGTATGGTGCTTCTTAGAGGGCATGGGATAACCTGCCACAGAGTAACAATTACAGAGGGAGTAGGTATTGGATTCTATGTGGAAATTTGTATGCACATCTACCCAAAGTGGCTAAATCACTACTGGGCAACCTGGATAGGCCATTAAGATCTTTATCTCATGTCATTTACTATGTTACTATGGTCTGGATTTTCTAAGGTCACAGACCTTAGAAAATCCGGCGGTAACGGGGGGTGGGGTGGCGAAGCGGGGGGCGGGCCTGCGAAAGCCGGCAGAGATCGCACCTCCATCGCTGCCGGCTTTCACACCCAATAGCGCCATCGTAAAAGGCGGTGCTATTGGGCGCGAAACTGGTGGCAAAATGGGTCCTTACCTTTTTGCCATCAGCGGTGTCTTCGCAGTGTCAGTCCCGGTGCCGCCCCGACTCCTCCCCTTCCGATGCAGACACTGCCCAGAGCCCGCCCCAATTTACCTATCGCATGCATAGAAAATGACCCCCTATGTTATTTAGAGGATCAAGATTTTATTTACTGTATTTAAGTCTTTACAGTAAATGGGTCCAGAATATTTAACTAAATTGTTTACATATTAGCAGTTTGTAAGGCCCTTAAGGACCTCTTAGCAGGCTTTACTGGTAACTCCATCACATCTTAATTGTAAATTGATAGAAATTAAATGGAAAGCGTTTTTTCTTTATGTACCAAAAATTTAGAATGAGATTCTGTTAGAATTTTGTAAACAAGTTTTCCTACATTTAGGAAGAAACTTAAAACTTGGATTTTAAGTCAGGTGTATAATTAGATTATCAATTTGTATCTTTATTCTATCTTATTTTATTTACACTAGCTGCCACCCATGGAAATTCCCTGGAGGCCACTATGAATTGCCCTCCCCTATAGCCCCAGAACAGCCTACCATCTTGCTCCAAACCCCAGTACAGCCTACTCAGCCCCATCACAGGCTGCCTAGCCCCTCCCCACCTCCCCACCTCCCTGCAGCCCCAGGAGCAGCTCAGCCTGCCTCCCCCTCACCTCCCAGCCCCTGCTACAGCACAGCCACCCATGGAAATTCCCTGTAGGCTGTTATTTATTGCCCCCCCCCCCAATCCCAGCAGCCCTTCCTTCTCCTGCCAGCCCCAGCACAACCTGCCTCCATTCCTGTAGCCCCAGTATAACCTGCCCTCACCCCCAAGCAACCTCAACATAGCCTGAACTCCTCCAGCCCTAGCAGGGCCAACCCCCTTCCTCCAGCCCCAGTACAGCTTCCCTCTCTCCCAGGCTGATCCTCCCGACGAGTCTGAGCCCCTGCCACTCTAGTGGCCAGATATCGGACTTATTTTCTAAGAGCTAGGAGCTCTTTGCACAGAGTGCATATATACAACCTCTTATCAACTGATAAATAATCATACATGTGACACTCGGTGCAAAAGACTGGATAGCCCCCCTCTCTCTGCTGGACTACTGTTTGCTAACAACTGAACAAAAGTAAGATGCAATTTAAAATTTCTAAGAGAGTAGGGATGTTTAAACTTTTAAACTATTGGTTTATTTTATATCCACCAGAGACTATAATTAATCTACTTATAACTAACTACTAGGTTATATACATTCTTGAGCCTTTTTTTGAACTAATTCCCTGTTATTGCATCAGAAAAACAAATCTGTTGCTTAAAATTTATAGGAAGTTATGTTTTGGTACCTGCCTTCTGATTCTTTGCTGCTAGAAAAAAAAAAGAGATGTGGAAGCTTGGATGCGGAAGCTGAAGCCTTGAGTGCTTATACTGTCTTCTGCTGGGACTGCTGGCAAAAGTATGAAAATTAGCCTTCTAGCTTTCTGCAGCTGGAAACAAGCAGGGGCTGTTGAAGTTGACCTCTAGACAGCTCAGAGGGTTAGCTGGAGTCCTCTACTAGAACTATTTTATTTTTATTTATTTATTTAGGTTTTTTTTATATACCGGCATTCATGAACAAGTCACATCATGCTAGTTTACATACAAACAAGGGGTGCAAAGAACAGTAGAACTAAACTGGTGCAAAGGGGAAGCAGTTAAAAAAAACCAGGGGTGGAATAACTGGGATAGAGAAAAAAGAGGAACAGTGGGGAGTAAAAGAATTATATGGGGATAAAATAAATAACTTAATGAATATTTACAGTCACATTCTTACAGGAGTTAGAGGTGGTTATGAGTTGTCCGGGAAGGCTTGTAGGAAAAGCCAGGTCTTCAGTCTTTTGCGGAAAGTTGGTAGGCAGGGTTCTAGGCGCAGATTTGTGGGGATGGAGTTCCAAAGTGAGGGTCCAGCTGTCGAGAATGCCCGATCTCTTGCCGTTGTGTGTCTGGTGGATTTTGTATTCGGTACCTGGAGGGATCCTCTATGGGCTTCTCTAATCGGTCTTTGAGAGGTATAAAGGCTGAGCGGATAATGAAGGTCCAGGGAGGTGTAGTTATGGATAGACTTGTAGATAGGGATGTGAATCGTTTTTTGACGATTTAAAATATCGTCCGATATATTTTAAATCGTCAAAAATCGTTAAAGGCGATATTTAATAGGAATTCCCCTGATTTATCGTCAAAAATCATAAATCGGGGGGAGGGGAAGGGGGAGGGCGGGAAAACCGGCACACTAAAACATCCCTAAAACCCACCCCGACCCTTTAAAATAAATCCGCCATCCTCCCGAACCCCCCCAAAATGTCTTAAATTACCTGGGGTCCAGTGGGGGGTCCCGTTGTGATCTTCCACTCTCGGGCCACGGGTGCGTTGATAGAAATGGCGCCGGCGCTACCTTTGCCATATGGCCGGTGCCATTTTGCAGTATGGCCATATTGCCATTTTGCAGTACGGCAATATGGCCATATGGCCGGTGCCATTTTGCAGTATGGCCATATTGCCATTTTGCAGTACGGCAATATGGCCATATGGCTGGCGCCATTTTGCAGTACGGCAATATGGTCATATGGCCGGCGCCATTTTGCAGTATGGCCATATTGCCATTTTGCAGTACGGCAATATGGCCATATGGCCGGTGCCATTTTGCAGTACAGCCATATGGCCATATTGCCGTACTGCAAAATGGCAATATGGCCATACTGCAAAATGGCGCCGGCCATATGGCCATATTGCCGTACTGCAAAATGGCAATATGGCCATACTGGAAAATGGCACCGGCCGTATGGCCATATTGCCGTACTGCAAAATGGTGCCGGCCATACGGCCGGCGCCATTTTCCATTACAGCAACACGATTTGAGTGCAGGAGGTCGTTCCCGGACCCCCGCTGGACTTATGGCAAGTCTTGTGGGGGTCAGGAGGCCCCCCCAAGCTGGCCAAAAGTCCCTGGGGGTCCAGCGGGGGTCCGGGAGTGATCTCCTACGCTCGTGACGTCGGGGGACAGGAAGCAAAATGGTGCCGGCGCTACCTTTGCCCTGTCATATGACAGGGCAAAGGTAGCGCCGGCGCCATTTCTATCAACGCACCCGTGGCCCGAGAGTGGAAGATCACAACGGGACCCCCCCCACTGGACCCCAGGTAATTTAAGACATTTTGGGGGGGTTCGGGAGGTTGGCGGATTTATTTTAAAGGGTCGGGGTGGGTTTTAGGGATGTTTTAGTGTGCCGGTTTCCCCGCCCTCCCCCGATTTACGATTTACATGATATTTAAAAAAACAAAACCGCGACGATCCGATTCCCTCCCCCCCCAGCCGAAATCGATCGTTAAGACGATCGATCACACGATTCACATCTCTACTTGTAGATGAAGGTGATGGATTTGTAGAGGATTCTGGCTTGGATGGGGAGCCAGTGAAGATTTTTTAAGATTGGTGAGATGTGGTCTCTTCTTTTAGAATTTGTAAGTATTCTAACTGCTGTGTTTTGTACCATCTGAAGGGGTTTGGTGTATGAACTACTAGAAGAAACATGCAAAAAAGCCTTTCAGTTTTCTGCAGCTATAAACACTGCAGGGGCTCTTGGAGTTAAAGCCTAAATAACTCACAACATCTCTATTAAGGCACTAGGAGAAGCCTTCTGGTCCTAGCAAACAAGCCTTCAAGATCTCTGGTGCTAGAAAGAGTGTCAGGTTTGTGAGAGCTGAAACCTAGAAGGTTTGCAATTTCCTCTGGAATCTTCTGCTGGGATGGCTAGGAAAAGTATGCAAATGAGCCTTCCAGTTTTCTACAGCTGGAACCAGTGTGAGGGCTGTGCAAACTGAAACTTAGCTCTCATCATCGAGTCCTCTGCTGGGGCTTCTGGGAAAAGTATGCAGATGAGTCTTCTGATCCTCTGCTGCACACAGGTAGACACCACTTCCTCCTAAATGCATTAAATATATAGATATATTGCAAAATATATTGTTGTTGCTTTTTTCTCTTTATTGAATTTTTACAAATTAATAAAATCTTTTAACTTTGTTTTAAGTAATACAAGTGCTTACATCGTTAACAATCTTAACATAAATCTAGAAAATCATTTAAAGAAAGAGATATATCTTATCTCGCACTTCTCTACATTATAGAGGAAAATACGGGGGGGGGGGGGGGGCCAAAGGAAAATAATAAAGGAGCATTTTATACCATTATCTATTTATATAAAGAAAATAATGGTCGTCCAAATGGTTCTCACATATCAATCTCAATTTGAACCTCTTTCACTTAAATTAATGACAGATATTTGCCTCCTAGCATTTAGCTGCACTACATCAAAGAAAATATAAGTATTCCCCCAACATTTTCACAATACATTTGCAAGCATACTTGACAAGGAAACTTGCTCCCAAAGATATTACTTCAGGTTTTAATTCTAGACATGCCTTTCAGTGTAATTGTGTGGATTTGGCTAAGTCAGGATGACTAGCCCACCATAAAATGGTACATTTAACTTTTTGAAATAAGAGCGCATAATCATATTCAAATCAAGTTCTGAATAAAATGTCACTAATAGTGTTACTCTGCTCGTGACATCTATCAGAGATTCTTCCAAATATTGAGTCAAATTAGAGAGATTTTCAACAGGATTAGAACTCCTTAAACTTTGCTTTTGAGATAGAAAAGTAATTTTCTTAATCGCTGGAACTTTATCGGTGGGAATTTTCCAAATTTTCCCCCTATCTTTTTTTAAGGTAACCAAGCTCAGTTCATCTTTTACCTTAGGGAAATTTAAAATCCGCAGATTCAAGTGTCTAATTGAGTTTTCCAGAAATTCCATCTTTCTCACGGAGGCCATCCGCTCTCTAGCAAACACTGCTGATATATCTTTCAATATTTTCATCTCTTCTTCCAATTTTTGAATACTCATACTTTGCTCCTGCAAAATATGTTTGTGGTCGACCAAATCTAACTTTGAAGAAACAACTTGCAGTTTTTGGGCCTGCTCCTGAAGATTAGAGGTAAACCCTGCCTTAAGATCCCAAAGGGAATTGAGCGTTACAACTGCTGGTTTTTCAATCCTCACCATGACTTGACTGATCCCAGCCATGTTCTCATTTCCATCTACCGAAATCGGCAGGTCTTCTCCACCATTCCCCTCTCTCTCCCCGGAGAATTCTGGAAGCTGGTCTGGGGTTGATGTCCGCACTCTCCCAGGATCGGCACCGAGGGCTCCGCCCGACTGAGAGATATCAGCAAGTTGTCCTCCTGTTCCCTCAGCTCCAGCGATGTCTCCTGAGGGGGAAGCTGTAAACAATTGCTGTGGAACTGGAGGGCTCAGAGATATTTCCCCCGGCGAGAGCTGACCTCCTCCCTCAGCTCCGCCAGTGGGAGCTATCGCCCTCAATTCTGCTGTAGGGTAAGTGAATTCCAGTATCAGCCGTTGATCCGAAGGCAGGTTAGGTTCAGGCAGATAAAAACCTTCACCTTACCCTTTCTTTTATGTGGCATAATTCAGCTTTTTGGGGAAAAAACTCAAAGGCAGAACGCTAGCTTTCGGGAGTCGCTTCCATTCAGGCGGCCATCTTGGATCTTCCCCCTTTACAGTCAATATGCTGTATTAATGTATTTATTTTGTAATCTACTTAGAGTGCTAGTTGGATATGGCAGAATATTAAGTATGAATAATAATAATTAACATACATATTACTTAACATCCAATTTACTAAATGAGTTAACATGAAAAATTTGCAATTGTATTAGCATTATCACAAGGTAAAACTAATGGGCATGCAAATTACTTCAAAAGAGGGTTGGCCTATGCTAATGTACTCTGGTATTAACACTGGATTTACTATCCAGTGTTAATTACTATTGGACATAATTATGGTCATGTAAAGCTAAAAAGTTAACTACACCTTAGAAGATGGAGGCAACTGTCTAGCCATATGTGGTCTGCTTTAGCACAGGTCACCGAATGGCAGGCACCCTTCCTACCACATAATTAACTCCTTTCCTCAGGGCATTCAACCTTTTCCGTGACCTAAACAGAAGACATTCCAAGCAGAGAACGCTCCTCCCCCCCAAATACACAGCCCTTCCTCAGCAGAAGTCTCCTCACATAAGCACCTCCTAGCAGATAACCTTCTCTGGCAGAATAAGATCACCCTGGCATAAGTCTCCCTTCCCCAGCTGAGAAATGTCCCCCTGATGAGAACAATAGCCCCCTCCACCATCCATTGAACCTTCTCCCTGAAGTAGAAGGCCCCACTCCATGCTTTGACATTTGGTTCAGAGTGTCACAGATGACATTTTTAAATCAGTGCCTGCACCAACAGAATGGAGCCTCGCTCTCTATTGCTACCAAATATTTTGGGAATAAGCAGTTCCGGTATTTGGGAGCTTGGGGTATTGCGAGGCCTATGAATAGGTGTAAAGGAGGGGGCTTCATGTGGAGGGACTTCTCCCTTGGGAGTGTGGGAGGGTTTTAGTTGTCTGCCCAGAGGCACAGGGAAGCTTTGACTGCTGGTGGAGTTCTCCTGCTGAAAGGGTAAGTGCCGGCCGTCTCTCAGAAGGGGAGTCCTTTTCTAGAAAGGTTCTTCTGTCTGCCAGGAAAAGGATGCTGTCTGCTGGGCAGGGGGTATTGTAGCTTGCCAAAGGGGGTGTTCATGCCTACCAGGGAGGTGTTTTCCACCTTGGGAAAGGGGAAAGGTTATTATCTGCCAAAAAGGGGGTGTTCTGTGCTGGGCGGGGGGGGGGGGGGAGGTTGAGTCTCAGTGGGGCTTGATCCTTCCACTTCATTCCAGTTAGTATAGGGAACGCCAAGCTGTGCAAGGTGGTAGCTTTACCATGGCCAGACTACCATCAATGTGGCCATGGTAGCAATGGCCTGTTCTGCATGTAACCCCCACTTCAGGGACCTCTTGGAATGCAGGGGCGCATTATTGTCCTCAGGACCATTTTTACTGCTATCTCTCTGTCTTTCTCCATGCTTGATCCACTCACTCAGTCCACTGCAGGCCCCGAGGTGCCTGGGTTCTTTCCGGAGGAGAAGACGTTTCAACCTCTGGAGCTCTAAGCTCACAGGGCCAGATATCGCCACACAGTTTTTCAGCTGTACTCATTGTTTCAATGACCTTGTTTTAGAGCACATCTGACACTGGAAACTGATGGGATCTTCAATAAAAATTTACTGCAAATAAAATTACTTTAAGTACATCACAACACAAATTCTTCCACTGATCTTCTCACAAAAAATAGTCCAAAGATGCGTCTTTTCTCAGGTGGCAGGCACTAGGCAAATCCCAACTCTCCAGATATAAGAAGGTGGGTTCGCATTAGGGATAAGGATATATATATCTCTCTCTCTCTGATAGTTTAATCTGGACCTCGGAAGGTAGAAAGTCACAAAAAGCATTCAAAATCCAAAGTCTTTCCTCCTTCCCAGTGGGTGGCAGAAAATCCCTAACAAAACAACAGGAACAAAACTTCTTCAAAAACAAAACACTTCCCTCTTCTTCTTCTTCTGGCAGGACCAGCTGTCCTTCCTTGGTTAGACAAGAAATCACAGCTTCTTATCCTGACCCAGCCGCAGGCAGAGGTGGAAATCCTCCTGGTAACAGATTCCCAAATGGAAAAAAAAATGTGATAAAAAAGCAGCTATCTTAACATCTTCTCTTCCTTTCTCCAGACACTCTTTTCCAGACTTTGGGGATACTGGCAAGAACTAAGTCTCACTCCAGACTAGGCTGTGGGGCCTTAGAATGGGGACCTCTTCACCACTCTCCTCCTATTCCAACTGCTAACTCAACACCAAATAAAAGCACCACATTGCTCCTCGTGCATCATTTGCCTTTAAAGAGCTTGCTGACCAATCCAAAGCCTCTGTGGAGGTGCCAACAAGAAATAGACAGAAAATTACCCTCCCTACCTAAAATTCTAGTCTAGGGCCAAAGTTAGGGCCATACTAGATAGATGCATATCATTACCTTATTAAATCAGATGTTAAAACCCAATCTAAAGCCCATATTAAAAGTGGCCAGCAAATGGCATTACAGTGCTGTTCTAACATGGCTTAGTAAATAGATCACTTGATTTGACCTTCATCTGTTTCTGTCTTCTGTTTACCCAGCACTTTGTTTGAAATCCTTATATTCAATCAAATAAAGAAACGAGAGTATGTGGAAAGGTACAGTTGCCCAGAGGACAAGCTACGTCCTGTGTATTTACATCTGCTGAAATAAAATCTTTTGTGATTCAACAATGTCCCTCCGAATATTTGCTAATAGGATGCAGAAGCAAAACCAAGAAGATTTGTGCATAGTTCAATTCCACAGAAATCCACAGATGTTTTCAAAATTTGTAGCAAAAATCATCCAATTTTTTTTTTTTTTTAATGGTGCAATGGTAGCAAAGTTCATAACCAATTGGTAGACTGCCACTACAGGTTGGCAAAGTACAGTTTGCCATGGTAGTGGATTTCCATAAAGCCATCAAGACTTTACCATAGTTGCCCTATTAGAAGCAATATACCCAAGGTTCATAGACTTTATGGAAAATCCATAAATTTAGCAATAAGCCTATTTTTCGAAGATTCACAAATACTAGTTAACAGAAAATAAATAATACATTTTCTGTCTTTCCTAATAACATATTCTCTCTTTACTACTTAGTCTCTGTCTGTTCTCTACTGCCATGTCACAAATGAATTTATTGTATACATAAGCTCTTCTGTACTCTACCTTCCAACCAGCACAAAAACTTGTAATTACTTTTTTTCAATTTTTTTTACTAGCATCTAGTGTATGAAATGAGACTTTTCACACAACTAGCTCCTTCTATGATTATGTAACTCTTTCAGTTTACTCAGTTTATCTACACAGAATGTTACCCAAGTCATTGAATATGCATTGTCATGGATGCAACCAACAGATTCTTCACTTTTTTATCTCCACTCAGCATCCCTTACAAAAGTTGAGTAGTACAGCAAATGCCTACACTCTGTGTACCAAACTCTGTATATATAATTACATTACTCAGTCAAATCAAACAAGTCCTGGAAATTTAGCCTTAGAAGTGTATGTATAAACAAAATATTTGACAAAGAAGATTATGACAGCAATATGTGTTTTGATATGTATTGATTAAATCGATGCTAAATTGTCATTGGACTAATTTCAAGTCAGAAAAGATTGTGCTGATCTGCATCACTCAATCAACCATTTTTTGAAGGAAACTCTTATTCTCTTGCTGGATTTAAGCCAGTTGTAGAGGAAGAATGAGGAAAAAAAGTATCAGCTAGTAATTAATATATAGAGGGATATGAACCAAAAAGTGGAGTTAATTGCTTCCTCATGTAATGCTGTACTTTATTTTCCATACTTGAGCTGCTTATCATGAAACACTGAGGTAATGAAATTAAATAATTTTTGCCTTGTCATGTACATGTTTTAGGATTATCAAAGACACTTAGCTTTTGAAGAACATAATACATCATGTGTCTTACATCTGTGCATGTTGTATTCCAAAGATATTCTTAATTAATTCATATTTCTCCCTCTTCTAACTTTTTTTTTTTAGGACAATGTTAAATTAGGCAGCAGTGAGATTGATGCTCTATGGGATCCTTAACCTTATACAGTAGCAATATTACCTACTTTCTTCTGAAGCATCTGCTTAATTATTCTATGTATCATGAATAGAATCCCATTGTGTCAAGTCTAGAATCCAAACCAAATCTTTTCTCAAACATTATTAGTGTCATTTCTTAGAAATCATATATTCAATTCAGGCTTATCCCACACTTGAATGGCAACAGTGGTCTCTATCAGTGTTTCCCAACCTTCCCTTGGAGGCACACCTAGCCAATTGGGTTTGTGGCATTGCCACATTAAACATGCATGAGATAAATTTGCATTTATTTGAGAAACAGTGTATGCAAATCTATCTCATGCAAGATGGTGCCGGACGTCCATTGCTCCTACCATGTGATAGGGGCCGACCAATGGCACCGGTAGCCCCTGTGACATAGTAAGGGCAAAGGCTATCGGCGCCATTTTGAATACTGGCAGCCGACGGCCTGAGTGCAGGAGATCACTCCCAGACCCCCACTGGACCACCAGGGACTTTTGGCAAGTCTTGTGGGGGTCAGGAGGGTCTGGGAGCGATCTCCTGCACTCGGGCCATTGGCTGCCAGTAATCAAAATGGCGCCGATAGCCTTTGCCCTTACTATGTCACAGGGGCTATTGGCGCCATTTTAAATACCGGCATCCGACGGCGTGAGTGCAGTAGATGCTCCCGGACCCCCGCTGGACCACCAGGGAGTTTTGGCAAGTCTTGGGGGGGTCAGTAGGGTGGGGATTTTGTTTAAATTCGCTCCTTTAGATGGCCAAATAATTTGGTGAAGATTCGTTGTATTCGTGGGAATCTTGATACATTTCGCTTCCCCACGAATACAACGAATATGGCCCTATACGTTGCGAATTGCCAATACGTTGCAAACAAATGCACACCCCTAACAGATGGTAGATGGATTCGCCCAAGGCTTCAATAGGCTGATGACCATCTGGGAAAAAGAAGGTTCACCTAAGGTGAGACAAGAACTCTTTGCAGAAAGGCAAGATGAGGAAATTCATGGACTAGGCCTTGCAAAATTGAGACCACGTGATGACCCCAAAGCCTTCTTAGTTACTTTTGAAAGGGTGGCTGAAGCCGTAGGCTGGCCAAGAACTCAGTGGGCCATTCGGCTCGCACCTTATTTAACAGGGGAAGCACAGGCTGCTTACAGGAGCTTGGATTCAACCCAGGCTTTGGACTGTGTGGCAGTAAAGACAGCTATCCAGGACAGATTGGGGCTCTCCCCCCAAGGCCTATCAATGCCAGCTCCGATCCCGGACATTTCAAAAGACTGATCGACCTAGGGCGGAGCATAACCCCAGTTAGATATTGAAAATTATAGTCTTGGAACAATTCAATTGATGGAGATTCAACCCCAACCCCGAAAGCAGTGGATATCCCGACAGGGCCCTGCCAACTTAACTGAGGCCATTACACTGGCCAAAAAGTATATGGAAGCTGAAGAAGGATGGGGGGATAAAAGGGTTGGATTAAATCTGGGGAGAAAGAGGGAGGACAGAAGGTTGGGAGCCCCTGTTCCGCACTTTTCTCCAACTGGGTCCAGAAGGGGACTAGGGAATCTGCCAATCTCTGATAGAGAAAAAGGGAATTCTACGCAGGAAACAAGAACCCCTTTTCATTGTTTTAAATGTGGCAAGTCTGGACATTTTAAACAGGAATGCCCCCTCATGGAGTGTAATTTCTGTGGAGTAGGAGTCACCGACCCCAGAGTAGGGATTGGGGAATGACCCCCGGTCAAAAAAGCAGTCAAGATTCAGGGGGAGGTCCTTACAGCGATTATTGACACTGGAAGTAATCAATCCCTTATGGCAGGGGCATTGGCCAAGGCACTTAAGGTATCGAACCAAAGGAATACATTTGTGGGACGAGTGGGGGTGCAATGTGTGCATGGAGACAGTAGGCCACAACCCACCTTTTGGGTCCCTATTAGTGCCAATGGGAGGGTTCAGATCCTAAGGATAGCGGTGGTTGAAAACCTTCCCTACCCTCTACTCTTGGGGAGGGTTTAATTGTTTCTCCAGGAGCCCGCAGGGAAAGAAGTATGGGTATCCACACAGACTAGAAACTATTCAGAGAGTGAGGAAGAGGAGGTGCGACTAGAGAACCTGTTTCCTTTTGCGGGCCAGGATAATGTAAGGGAACCCGGGAAAACTAGAAAGAGAAAAGCAGTCCGGAGGGCCGAAAGATGGAGAGGAATCCTTCCCCGAGGGGAAGCAGTAGAACCCCTGGGGGAGGAAGTCACAGTTCCCTCAGTTTCAACAACAGCAAGCAGACCCCACCTTGAGTAAATTATGGGAACAGGCAAAGGGAGAGGGTTCCACCCAAGACCAGCAAGGCCCTAGCTTTCTGGTAAAAGAAGATGATCAGCTATTGTATAAGAAGGATACCCAACCTGAGGGAGGGGAGAAATGGCAATTAATAGTTCCCAAACCTTTAGACAGGTTTTGTTGAACTTAGCCCATGCCCATCCATTGGCAGGACACATGGGAGAAGCAAGCACAGGGGCTCGGCTCCTCAGAGGTTATTTTTGGCCAGGAGTATATCAGAGTGTCAGGGAATTTGTAGGTCCTGCCCGCAGTGTCAAGTGGTACTTCAGCGGGTGCCACAAAAAGGGCCATTGATTCCGTTGCCAATAGTGAATCAACCCTTAGATAGGATATCTATGGACATTGTAAGACCACTAAATCATACATCGAGGGGAAACCAATGCATTCTAGGGACCATAGACTATGCTACCCGGGCAGTACCATTAAAATCCCTTACCGCGCAGGTAAGTGCGAGGGAACTTCCATATCTGTTCTATATGGTGGGATTCCCTAGGGAGGTGTTGACGGATAGGGGATCTAACTTCACGAGTAATCTAATAAAGGAACTATGGCAAATGCGAGGGGTACACCATTTAAAGACAGCTGCCTACCACCCATAAACTGATGGGCTGGTAGAGCAGTTTAATCAGACCCTAAAGATGATGTTAAAAAAATGCCTCAGTGAGGGGATGAAGGATTGGGACACATTAATCCCACTCCTTCTGTTTGTGGTCAGGGAGGTCCCACAGGCTTCCTTACGGTTTTCACCCTTTGAATTAATGATTAGGTGATAACCCCAAAACATGTTGACGGTAGTCCAGGAGATGTGGGCTGGAATGACAGATCGAGCCACTTCTGTCATAGACTATGTGCAACAGTTAGATCAGAAAATAAGGACAATAGCACGTGTAGCTCCAGAAAACCTGAAGCAGGCACAATGCAAACAAAGAGTATTATGATAAAGGTGCCAGGCTCAGGACCTTTTGAGAAAACAAGAAGGTATTAGTGTTGCTCCCCTCCTCAGCTAATAAGTTGTTGGCCAAATGGAAAGGGCCTTATACAATAAGGAGGAGGATAGGTGAGATGGCATATAAGGTTGCATTGGGAGGGAGAAAAACCCAAATCTATCATGTGAACTTACTGAGACCATGGGTAGAGCGGAATACGTTAATGGTAGAAGGTACCCCAGCAGCCAAAGAGTTGGGCCCTAGTGTCCAGGATTGTAGGACTGAGGAGGAAGTCCAGATAGGAGAAGGGTTAACCCCATGGCAGCATCAAGATCTTCTGTATTTTTTACATAAATATGGGGATGTGTTTTCAGCACGTCCCAGGAGAACCTAGGTGGGCTACCACAAGATTGTCACAGAACCCGGGAAGGTGGTTAGACAGAAGCCCTACCATCTACCTGAAGCTAAGCAGGACTTAGTGAATAAAGAGGTCGAAGAGATGCTGAATTTAGGGGTCTTAGAAAAATCCTATAGTGAGTGGGCCAGCCCATAGTTCAAGTCCCAAAACAAGATGGATCGACACGGTTCTGCATTGATTTCCAACAGGTTAATGCTGTAACCCAGTTTGATGCATATCCAATGCCCCGGATAGATGAGATCATAGGGCAGTGCTAAGTATCTATCCACCTTAGTTCTCAGCAAGGGGTATTGGCAGATCCCTTTGGATCAGGAGTCCAAGAAGAAAACCACTTTCATAACTCCCCGGGGCTTATACCAGTTTAAAGTCCTTCCTTTTGGACTCCATGGGGCCCCTGCAACCTTCCAGCACCTTATTAATCAGGTCCTGGAACCCTATCAAGCATACGCAACTGCCTATTTAGACGATGTTGTGATTTTCTCGTAAGATTGAGGTAGTCACCTAAAACATTTGAACGCCATCTGTGTAGCTTTAAGGCAGGCAGGTCTCACAGCTAATCTAAAAAAGTGTGTTCTGGCTAGGGCTGAAGTACAGTACCTGGGTCACCTAGTGGGAAATGGACTAGTGAAGCCAGTACCCTCAAAGGTAGAGGCGGTGTTAAACTGTCTAGCACCAAAAACAAAGAAACAACTCAGGGCATTTTTGGGGTTGGTGGGGTACTACCGCCGATTTATTCCCAACTTTGCAGAATTAGCCAGTTCATTGACGGAATGGTTAAAAAAGAGCCACCCTAACCCAGTAGTCTGGGAGCAAGAACAAGAAGCAGCCTTTCAAGAGCTGAAAGCTGCACTTTGCCAGCAACCCATATTAAGAAATGTAGATTTTTTGGCTCCTTTTACCCTACAGACCGATGCCTCGGGGATGGGGATCGGGGCGGTCATGAGTCAGGGGGAGGGATTGGATGAACATCCAGTACCGTTTCTTAGCCGAAAATTATCAATGGCTGAACAGAACTACTCCACAGTAGAAAAGGAGTATTTGGCCATAAAATGGGCTATGGAGATGTTACAGTACTATTTCTTGGGCTGCCATTTCACGCTAGTGATGGATCATGCCCCACTCAAGTGGCTACATGTCATGAAAAATACCAATGCATGGCTCATGCGATGGTATTTGGCCCTGCAAGTGTTTGACTTCAATGTGGTGCATAGAGCAAGGAAAGAACACCTAAATGCTGATTTCCTGTCAAGGGAGGGGTTAGGAGTCTCACCTGAGGGCGAGACTCCTGAAAAAAGGGGGAGGTGTATGACGAGGTCTATCTACCAGCCTGGGAAGGTAGGGCAAAATCCCAGAAACAAACACTCCCTGGAACCAAAAACCTCAGGGAAGGGGGAAGAAACACCAGGCAACACAGAGTCAGAGTCACACTGGTTCCTTCCCCCTGTAGCCTTAGAGAAAGCAGGGACCCAGGTATGAGAAAAGGAGAGTGGGGACCCGGGAGCCAATCCCTGGCTACAAGGGGAGGGCGAAGCAGAGGGTGGAGCCCCAGGAACCAACCCCTGTTTACCAGGGGAGGAGTCTCCCACCTATTAAAAGGAGCCAAAGCCAGAGCACTCTCAGTCTCCCTCTGGGGACTGAGGAGTACAGATCGGACCTTGCTACCTGTCACTTTGGAGGACTTTGTTACTGGAAGCTGCTTCTCCAGGAGAAAGAAGGACAGCAACTGTGGTGCCAGGGAAGGTGAGTGTGCGGATTCAAAACCTTCCCTTTGTTTTTGAATTTATTTTCCTTTTTGCTGAGAACTCTTTGCTAAAACTGCCAAGCGGGTGGATTTATCTCTGGGGAAAAGTTGTGAGAACCCAGAGATATGAGGGAGGTGGCAGTTAGGCCCGTAGGGCTGGACTTAAGTTTCTTGGGGACTTACCTTTGGATAATTTTTGTTGTCTGGACTAATTCTTTTGGATGCAGAGGTCTAGAATATAAAGACTGAGCTTCAAGGCCAGAAGCCAAGGTCAGTAGCTGCTGGCAGAACCTAGTGGCTCACCAGGGAGATTGCCTGCTTCCCAGCTAACCACTGTGGGTTTGAATCCCATCAGGAGAAACCAGTGGAGAAATATATAATTAAATGTCTTTGGACTTTTGACGTGCCTGGGAGTGTTGTTAGCCAGGTAACTGGTGCAGTGGAGTCTATCAGCCGGATGACGGCTGACAGTAGAACATGAAGTCCTACTTGTAATAATTTCTAATCAGAAAGGACCTGAAACAGTGAATAAAAGGGAACCACCCAACACACACACTCTCAGGATAACACTAGACCTTGTCTTATGGTAGTGTTGGAGAAGAAAGCATTCACAGGGTAGTACCTTATTAAAAGGAAAGTTTTCTGCAGTGAATAAGTCAGAAGATCCTTTCCTTGGGTAAGCCGGGCAGAAGCTACATACTTTAAAATCTTAACGGTGAATTGTAAAAGCCCGACGTGTGCCAAAATTAAGGCATACGCAATTAGGTCAGGCCGGCGCAGGCCGGGAGGGAGGCTATTAAACTAGGGGGGGTTTGGAAGCCCTATCCCTTAACTGGGCAAACTGGGAACAACTGGGAAAACAGCCAATGGCATCGGCATACGTGTCTTTTAAAATCCCCCCTACTTATATGCGTTAGAAGCAGCATTTGCGCGCACAGGCACACGTCCACTAAAAATTGTGCATGTGGTCTGGCTATTTTATAACATGACACATATACGCGTGTATGTTATAAAATGGCCGTGGCCCTGGGCGCGGGCTGACGAACGCGAGCACATGTGCGCCTGCATGCCTGTTTAAAAGTTACTGTCTCTGAGCTTTTCTCTGAGTAGCGTATCTGAAACTGAAGTAAGATGTATGACTAACTTACCATTGAACTGACAGTGATCCTGGACCTCCAAGCTAAAAACTATTATTAGGAGGAAGTTTATACTACAGAGTGAATTGGAAGAGCTACTATCTCAGGAAGATGAGGAGAAGCAGCAAGCTTTGATATCCTTATATTTTCTATAATATAATATAGTTATATTTCTATAATATAATATAGTTCTTAAATGATTTATTTTATGTACACTTTAATTTATTTTGTCTGTAAAGCCTGTTGCTAATTTATTGTTTAATGTAAACCGAGGTGATGTATTTTTTACGTACCGCGGTATATAAAAATCACTAAATAAATAAATAAATAAATAAATAAATAAATAAATATAAGAACCTTATCGGAAAAAAAGGAGCGATATAAAATTTTTGATCTGTAAAATGGAACTTTGAAATTCGCCCTGTTGCTCAGTATAGAGAAATCTAGATCCGTGTACACCCAGGGGTAGATTTTATAACATGCGCATGCATGTTATAAAATCCGAGGGCCACATGCACGCCGGATTTTATACACGGGGTATATTTATGCAAACTCCGTGTGGTGACACATTCGGACCTTCCCCAGTTCCCTCCCAGTCCGCTCCAATTAAGGACCATTTAAGGAGGCATCAAGCTTAGAAATCAATCTCATGTAAACAAATCCGTAATGGAAGCCACTCCTTAAATGGTCCCAAGTTTCAATGAGAGTCTAAGCCCCTGAGGCAGCTGTCAAAAGGACGGCGAAACTCGGCCTGAGTCGGGCAACAATTTTAATTGAAACACGTCTCCACTGCAATAAAAGATTGAAAAAGACTTGGGCATCTAATCTTTTTTTGTACTCCTAACGGCTTTCTTAGATCGCCTACCTTCTTGTTTCCTGGGTCCGTCCCAGTTAGAAAGTTACCATCATTATGTGCCATTAAAATCTTGCAGAAATGATGCATGATAGAACTTTCAGATAGCCACAGTTTGTGCGTTGAAGCATAACAAGCAAAAACTACACAGCATGATTTTTGTGTCAACAAATAAAGCCTATATGAAAACCTTGACTGTGTCTATTTTGTAAATGTGAGCTACAAAAATCCTTTGGGTATAGCCCATAAGCAATTCCAAATATACATGTATATTAAGGCACCATGAGCTCTCATTTATATCTAATGTAGTTCATTCTAATATTTTCAAAGCTTAAAAATGAATTTACCAGCTCAGAAAATGCCCCAAGCTGAGCTTATGTTGTTTTTTTCCTCCCATAGACAAAGATTTCCTTGCCTGCTACTCATTTAAATATAAAATTGAGCTAAAAGGCTGACTTTCAAGTCTATGTTATTTTCTGTCCCTCTGCCTTGTAAATTTAAGTGCACTCAGATTATATTACTGCTGGGGAACCATGAGAAACATTAAGAAAGGACTCACTACTGTAGTTGTTTTTTGGATTCTAACAGGTTCTTTTTTTTATTTGACACAACTTGAAATCAGGAAGTGGTTGCAGCACTCAAATCAGAGTTTATTAACATCTACAAGTTAAAGAGGAAGCACAGACTCAGCAGGCAAACTTTAGCTTTCATTTTATAATTAAATTTGTATCCCAAGAAGGGCAGAGTCAATTACTTCATCAATAGCAAATAAAAATAACATGTATTTTCAAGGTTAGTAAAATTGTTTCAGGGGGGCATTTTATGTTAAAAATAAACAGACTGTAGATAAATAAGTAGCCCTGCATCTTAAAAATTCCTAATGTTTATTTAATATAAAACAGACAGGTAACAAGGCAGAAATTCAAGGTGGAAATAGTAGCACAATTTTTTGAAAATTCTAATATGTGCATGAAAATGCACCATTTCTTATGGGACAATTGGATAAAACTGGTAAACTGTATACAACTTTTTCCCCTAATTATTTTACATTTGTTATTTAGTGATATTAGCTGTTCAATAGGGTCAGAGTCATGTATTAAGGTATGGTCATAGGGAGACAATCTGCAAATTGTCCGCACTGGGACAAAATTCTCAGGTACTTTTTACCCCCGGACTTTGCACCAATTTTCAAAGCAAAAGTTTGCACAAAATTTAGCTTTGAAACTTGCTGTGGGTACAAAGTACCTGCAAACAATTGCGCTTCCTTTTCTGCATGGGCACTTTTTTCATGAAAAATAACACATGTAGGTTTGAAAATGCAATTTATGGAGAACATTTTCAAAAGGGTTCAAAACGTAGAAATAGCATATAAAAGTAGCACATATATCTATTTTATAAACATTGGGGGGGGCAGATTTTCAAAGGGTTATGCGCATAACATACGCGCGTAACCCTCGAAAAGCTGCTTCTGCTTGCCCCTGCGTACGCCGAGCCTATCTTGCAGAGGCTTGGCGGCACACGCAAGCCCTGGGACGCACATATGTCCCGGGGCTTTTCAAAAATGGGCAGGCCGGGGGCGAGGCCAGGGAGTGGCGGCGGTTCGTGGGCGGTCCAGGGGATGGCAAGCTGGCGCACGCAAGTTACGCCTGCCTTGGGCAGGCATAACTTTTCAACAAAGGTAGGGAGGGGATTTAGTTAGGGCTGGGGGGTGGGTTAGATAGGGGAAGGGAGGGGAAGGGAGGGGAAGGTGGGGGGGGCCAGAGAAAAAGTTCCCTCCAAGGCCGCTCCGAAATCGGAGCGGCCTTGTAGGGAACGGGGAAAGCCATCAGGGCTCCCCTTGGGCTCGGCGCGTGCAAGGTGCACATGTGTGCACCCCCTTGTGCGCGCTGACCCCAGATTTTATAACATGCACGTGGCAGGAACCAGGAATCACTAAGACGAGACAGGAACCAAGAAGCAAGGGTCCGAAGCACAAGAAGACTCACCGAAGCAAGCAGACTCAAACAACGCTATCAGGAGACATTCCCAAGTCAAAGAAGGGGCAAAGGAAGTCTCCTTAAATACTTCCCCTGCTCAGGCTCATAGGATTCAGCTGTGGTTAATTAAAGGGATGAGGTCCCTTTAAATCTCAGGAGGAGGCACGGCCTCGCACCTAAGATGGCAGCGGCCATCTTGGATCGGGTCGCGGAGGAGAGCTACCTGATGCCGCGAGGGAGGAGCAGGGACGGCTCCCGACCCGGCGGCCAACCCGGAGGCCCGTGCCGGCACGCGGGGACAACGGGCACCGACAATGGACATCTCCCCTGATGCTGCCACGGTGGGTCACCATCGCGGTGAGGTAGGGGGCGTGGCCGCACTCATCTGCAGCCGCGGAACACAACATTGAAAAGTCTAAAGTACCCTCCTTATCGCATTATTATAAGCGCCTTAAGCATTTAACTGTCACTGACACCTGTTCCATTCTGGTAGAGCAGTGGAATCAAGATGGGGTTTTTGTGGTTACTGAGTTTATAATTCGAGCATGTTTTAAGCAAGGTTCCCCAATCTCGGTGAACATGTACTACAGAGAAATGCAATATAAATGTATTCGGCGTAGCTACATTTTGGCTCAGGGTGCGTTTCATTTGCGGATCTCGTCTTCTGCTGCTTGTGGACGATGTAGACACCTGCTTGACACCTTATCTCATGCTTTCTGGGCATGTCCCCCAATTCAGAGTCTTTGGGTTAAAGTGATTCGCTATCTTGAGACTCTGCTGGGGCTGGGCCTCCCCCTTTCTCCTCGGTGGTTACTTTTTGGTTGCATTTCTCCATTGCGCGTGCGAGATATGGGATCTCGATTGCTTATTCGTAAGGCTAGATTGGTGGCCAAAAAAGTGATCTTGCTACATTGGCGAGACAACCATCCTCTGAAGTATTGGACTTGGCGTAATTGCCTTCATCGCATGATGCTAATGGATGCAGCGACTATGCGGCAGTCTCCATGGCATAAGAAGAAGTTTCTGGCTATTTGGGACTCCTACCTCCAATCTCTCCCACATCGATCCCGCAGTTTGCTTTTAAATGAGTGGAGTTGATCAGACGGGCGGCTCCTGGGTTGTATGCTCATGACCAGAGTGATGGACATTATATGGACACGTGTGGACCTGGCTACCTTACGGGGTGGGGGGCGGCGTGAGTGGGGTGGGATGCTTGTTTGTGGGGAGTTCTGGTTATACTAACAGAGAATGTTTCAGAGCTTCTACGGTCTCTGTACTGTTGTCTGGTTTGCAATAATAAAAATTGTTTCAAACTAACCTGGATAACTTTAAACCTAACTGGCTCTCAGGGTAAAGTTAGCCAAATAACTTTATTTGTTGATATTCAACAAAATGTTTATCCTGCTGCATATCCCAGATAACTTATCCAGCTAAATTGTGCATAACTTATCTAAGTTGTTGTTTTTTTAATATTGCCCCTATTGTCTTCCTAATAGTGACTGCTTATTCCTTTTAATTCCTTACCATCTTACCCCATTTTTGCACAAATTTTATTTGAATAGTTGGACATGACTGAAGATAAAACCAAAAATCTGGAATACATTTTTCAATCCACTTGAAAAATATTATTTCTTTTTGAACATAAAAACTTGTGATAAATAAGCAACTCAGCTGAGCCAAACATCAGAGTTTGCATCCAAATTAAACTTGTGAAGTGTGTATTGTCCGATTAAGAGAAGCTAAAGCACATTGGAGTACACAGTTCATCCAAAATTATAAATGACGGTCTTTGTTTCCTTTTCAAGTCATTCCCCATTAAGCTATTTTCTGCTCCTCAGGGAGAATCATCCTACCTTAACTTGTTTGTTTCTCTTTCTTAGTATTCATATGTATCCTGGCAACACTTAAGTGAAATTTCACTTAAGCAAGACTTTTTTAAAACAAATATTTGGGTTGTAGTACTTTTATTATTTTGATACTCCACACCCCAGAAGTGAGGAAAATATTTGCCAAAGTTGCAAAAACTTTTCTGAATAAAAAAAAAAAAAAATGAAATGGCAAATCAGCTCTGCCAACAGTCATAAGTATCAATTTGTGGCCATTTGAAGAGGCACTTCAGCTGGACAGACATGAAGTCTGTTGACTGAAAATGCTAAAACACAGAGCTGTGCATTCTCCGAAGATGAAAATAACTTTAAAATAAACTCATATTTTCCCTATAATCCACATCTGACGAACCGACTTGCGTGATCGCAAAAGCTCGTGCACAACACATTAGGCTAATTCTTAGTTTGGTCCCATAAAAGCAGCGTTCACCACAGTTTGGCTGAGGACAGGAGAAGGAAGAGTGACTGCAGGAGAAGAGAATCCACTCTTTATTCCTCTCAGCAGACCTGTTTGCCTCCCCCCACCAGCCCTTCTTGGCTAGGGTTGCCAATTCTAGTTGGAACTATTCCTGGAGATTTCAACACCTGGCATGGCTTTAAGGATTGGGTTTATTAAAACTTATGTATTACAAGGGCAGCAGCTTGCTTACAATTTTCCACAATAGCAAATAAGCATCGGTGTGTTTGTTTAGAAGCAACTGCATGATGTTGGCTAGCTTGCTGCAGCCCCTGGTGCTCTTCAATGGGGAGAAACAGTACTTTTGAAGCCCACATGGTTAGGACACGGACACTGCACTGGAAAAAAATACTGTCCACGCCACAATGTGTTGTTCCAAAATTAAACTGTTTACTGAAGTACTTAGCAAAATGTGATCCCTTGACAAAAAACACTTGTCTGAGGTTAAACAATATGGCAGTCCCTACCTACACACAGCTTGCATTATCAAAAGAAGCCCAGCACAGAACTTCTAGAAGCTTTGAGCATGCCCTATTGGGCAAGTGTGGGCCTTGTCACTCCTCGGCATCTCATGTAGAGCCCCTCAGTCTCATCTTTTTCACAATTCAGTTCTCTCTCTCTCTCTCTCTCTCTCACAGCTGCTACAGTCAAAGTTTCCCTGGAGCCATGGAAGCTCTTCTCAGGGCCCTCAAGTTGTTTTTTCCTCTCTAGTCTTCTAGGTAGATTTTTCATGTGGTTTAAGTTTCTTTATGTTTCTGTCAGCTGTGTTGGGCATCGGTTCTGGGGCTCCAGAGCAGCTCTGCTCAATGTTTGTCCAGCCTTAAAGTTGTTTGTTTGCGTCACGTATATTTTGTCTGATGCCTTGGAGGGCTTGCAGATACTGCCTCCTGTGAAGCTGGGTTCGGTATATCATACCCCATGATAGATGAATGTTTTGCCTGGGACAGACCACAGCATCTGGGACTGCTTCCCCTGTGGGAGAACGTCATTCTTGGCAAGAGCTCTTAGAAGCTTTTCAGGAGTCTTTGCCCAGCCATTAGGCATCAATGTCAGAGGAATAGAAATCATTGGAACAAGGACTGCACTAACTGTTGGTGGTGCATCAACATCAGGATGGCATCGATTTCCACACACACACCCCCCCCCCCCCCAACTCCAAGTAACAGAGGATTAAGAAGCATGTGCAATGCCAGGAGAGGGGACATTCTGGCAATGACATTAATTCCCTGAAGCATTCCTGTGGGGAGGAAAGCTCATCCTCACCATAGTTCTGGGAATTGCATCAGTCTCCAAGTTCCAGGTGACCAATTCATCTGTGGTGCCCAGGAAGATGTCACCTCCCCATCTGCCTTGCAGTCTGTGCTAGCATCAGCAGTTTTGAGGAGCTGCTAGACAGTAAGCTCCAGAAGATCCTGGGCATCTACATTGATAACAATACAGTCTGACACCCAGTCCCTTCTGGTGATGTTGCACCAATGGGAATCGACATCGGGCACTGCCACACCAATGGGAATTGATGTTGGGTGCCAATCCACCAATAGGAATCAACATCGAGCACAATCTACCAAAGGGAATTAACATCGAGCGTTGATGGGAATTGACATCAAACACTGATGGCAATCAACAATGACAGCCAATCTACCAATGATAAGCATCATTGGGCACCGATGCACCAATGGGAATCGACATTAGGCACCGATACACCAATGGGAATCAACATCAGGCATCAATGCATCTTTCCAGTGCATTGGCTGGGTAAGCTCCCACAGTGTAACGATATTTGGACTGGGTGCCATAGGCAACTGAGGCTTTCTTTGGAGCATTGCCTGCTAGCCAAGTAAGAACTTGATCCATGCCCTGTCATTCCCACTGAGTTCATATGAGACAATCTTGGAGGTGGGACTAAGGATCTGATCTCTGATCAGGAGGGATCAACAACCCTCTGACACATTTCCTCCACAGGAAAGAAGAAAGCCTTCTCTAGTGGACATCTCCTCTTGTGAAGAGAATGATAGATGTCATTCCATTTGAGTTACAAAGGAGGAAGAATTAAAAACAAATTTGTGGATCCCTCCAAGGATATCATGGTAGTGCCCATCCATGAGATCCTCCAGGAGATCCAACTAAGGTTATACGGCCTCCCCTTTCTGCTGTTCCTGTTAATAATGAGACAGTTGCAATTAATCTGTCTGAGCTCCATGATTTGAAAAGCAGCAGCTACTGCATCATTTCGTGATGGTCAAATTTGTCTCAAAATGGCCAAGAGGTTTATGTCCTAGTTTGGTACCCTTGGCATCTTGGGAAGAAGATGCATCAAAGGGCTATGGTCAGTAATTGCATCTAGTTTTCTGATGCCAGAACATGCACGATCAGCTACAAACCGAGGAATTGTCGGAGTATCTTCTTGAAAGCACCATGGCTTTCTAAGTTCACTAGTAGATTAGGTGCTAGAGTGTAGAAAATGTACAGTCTGGTCGACCTTTGACCTTATGAATATCACGTAATGGAGAAAATCTCTTGGACAATAGGGTCAAGGAAGCAGTATCTCAGTGATAAGGCCACTGTGCACCCTCTCTACTGCCTCTCAAGACCCACCATCCATAGCCAGAGGGCTTGCCAATGGGGCGCTGAAGAGGAAGGAAATGCTTGCTGCTTCCTCCTCACCTCATCAGAGGTCCCAAAAGTCACAGCATAGCCAAGACCTGGCACAGGGCTTAGTCTGACAGATTCCAGTGTCGGTGTTGGAGAACCTTCCTGTTGAGGGAAGGCTGAGAATATAAATAAATCATTGGCACAGAGTATCCTCAGACACTAATGTTCTCAGCATAATCAGAAGAAAATATGCCTATTTGATACACTTCCAAATCACTCACCGAGAAACGCTTGAGCAGCCACTCAGCATCAGGTATTGCTGCAAGAGGAGCTTTCCTTTCTCTTAGAAGCCCATGGAGTAGAACCTGGTTCACCAGGGAATCAAGGACGGGACTCTATTTCAAGTATTTCCTAATCCCCAGCTATACAGGTGGACTCAGTCCCATCCTAGAAATGAAATAATTAAACAAGTACCTAGTACGGGAATGCTCACAGTGGTTTCCTTCAGCACCCTGATTCCTTTTCTAGAAAAAGGAAGCTGGCTGTGCTCCCTAGACCTAAGGGCTGTTTATGCCCACATAGATCTCAGGAAGTATCTCAGATTTGAGTTATGGAAGCACCACCTCCAATAATGCATGTTTTCTTTCGGCCTCTTTTAAGCACTCCGCATATTACAAAATGCTTTGCAGTGGCTGCATACCTATGCAAGTTTTAGGTGCATGCAGGGCCAGAGAGAGCAGGAATTAGGTCCGTGCCAGCTAAGAAAAGTAGGCCCCTGTGTAAGGTTCTGATGTGATACTTAATAGGGATGTGAATCGGGTGATCGATCGTCTTAACGATCAATTTTGGCTGGGGGGGGGGAAATCTGATCGTCATGGTTTTTGGGGTTTTTTTAAATCGTAAAAAATCGTAAATCGGGAGAGGGCGGGAAAAACGGCACCCTAAAACCCACCCCAACCCTTTAAAATAAATCCCCCACCCTCCCGAAGCCCCCCAAAATGTTTTAAATTACCTGGGGTCCAGTGGGGGGGTCCCGGCACGATCTCCCACTCTCGGGCCATGGCTGCGTTAAAAGAAATAGCGCCGGTGGCCCTTTGCCCTTACAATATGACAGGGCAAAGGTAGCGCCGGCGCCATTTTGGTTCCTGTCACCCGACGTCACGAGTGCAGGAGATCGCTCCCGGACCCCCGCTGGACCCCCAGGGACTTTGGCCAGCTTGGGGGGGCCTCCTGACCCCCACAAGACTTGCCAAAAGTCCAGCGGGGGTCCGGGAGCGACCTCCTGCACGCGGGCCGTATTGCCAATATTCAAAATGGTGCCGGCGCTACTTTTGCCCTCACTATTTTGACATAGTGAGGGCAAAAGTAGCGCCGGCGCCATTTTGAATATTGGCAATACGGCCCGAGATTTATTTTTTCCACTTTTTTTTGTTTAGGGCAGCCTGTAGCTTTTGATTCCCCATGTTTGAGGACTGCCATCCTGCTTGTCCTCAGAAAAAATAGAGGAATCCATATTCAAAAGTCTATTTATTTATTTATTTATATTTATATTCCGCTTTTTGCACTTTTTTTTTCAGCACTTCAAAGCAAATTATATAGATGGATAACTCACAAGATATCCATTTAAATGGCCAGTTTTGCCATATTTGGCCACTTAACCAGCTAAATTATGGCTTTCTCTGGCTATAATTTAGTCAGATAAAATAGGGGCATTCCAGGGGAGTTCCAGGGAGGGGTTTAGTTTTCAGAGTTATATAGCCCAATCTCGAGTACAGCATGATAACTTTAGACCTGCTCCAGAGGTGGCTGAAACTTATCCAGCCTTAGGTGGCCAGGTAATTTTTTACTTAATTGGATATCTTCAAAGATATCTTGTTAAGTAGTGCTGTCATTTTCCCCATCCCTGAAAAAAACAATGAGCCCATGCTCTGATTGTGAGCTTACCTATACATATATATTGGATGGTAGGGATGTGCAGAGGGCACGGATTCGTCTGATTCAGTATTCGTATTCGTCGGCGGGCAAATTCGTTGCATTCGTCCAATGGCGCCTCCGATACATTGATATGTGTATTTGTTTTCCAGTTCCCATTAAAATCAATGGGGGAAGAATTTGCAGCCTATTTTTGGCTGCAGAATTGGGGTTTTCTTATCAATTTTGATGAAACTTCTGGGAGCAATCATCAGAACAACAAAACAGCTCCAAGGTACTTAGTCTGTCGCAAAGTGGCATGAATAGCCTAAGGCACTGTAAAGGGGGAAAGGGGTATCAGAAGTGGCAAGAGTGCTTTAACAGAGGCACAAAGCACAGTAGCGAGAGTGTCAAAAACACACCACAGCTTCAAAAGAGAGCACCGATAACATATGCATGAACCCTCAAAGGCAGCACAACAGGAAAGTGGCAAGACAAGTGGCATCAACATCCTACAGCACAATGAAGGGGGAACATAGCAAGCAGAAGGACTAGCACCAACTCACTGAGCAACTATGATAGTGGCCAGAACACCACAAGGAGTTGAGTGAGTCATCTGGTGTATGGCAGCAAGGCACAGAGGCAGAGGGTAGATACAGGCTGGCTACACCCAGGGATAGTTCCCTTTCCTTTCTACAGGAAAGGGCTCCCTAGAATGGGTTTGCCCCTAGAGTGGGGTGTTTCCGTTGGCATCTAGTGAGCTCTTGTTGGTCTTTTAAAATCTGGTGGAGTTAGCAGATATACGAATGAGAATTTTCAAGGCCGAGGCAAAGTAGGTTTCCATGTAAACAGCGGTTCAAAATGGGTCAGAGAGTAGATACAGGCTGGCTATACCCAGGAAGAGTTCCCTTTCCTTTGCACAGGAAAGGGCTCCCTAGAATGGGTTTGTCCCTAGAGTGGGGTGTTTCCATTGCGTCTAGTGAGCTCTCACTGGTCTTTTAAAATCTGGTGGACGTAGCTGATATACAAACAAGAGTTTTCAAGGCCGAGACAGAGGAGGGTGCATGTGAACAGCAGTTCAACATGGGTCAGAGGGCAGATACAGGCTGGCTACACCTGGGGAGAGTTCCCTTTCCTTTGAGCCGGGAAGGGCTCCCCGGAATGGGTTGGCCCCTAGAGTGGAGCACGAGCCTTCAAAGTGTGGCGACCTGGAGCAGGGTGCCATGTGAACAGCAGTTCAACATGGGTCAACCGGTGCTAAGAGATTGGCTGCAACACCGGGGAGAGTTCCCTTTCTTTGAGCAGGAAAGGGCTTCCTGGAATGGATTGGCCCCTAGAGTGTATAATGGTACAAATTGTTAGGATTTAAGCATTTGCAAACAGATCATGACTTCATAACCAAGACGGAGGAAATTCTCTTCTCTGCCCTGAAACTAAAGAAAACTGTTTGTTTTATTTAAGGATCCATGCTGTGAAGGATTACTAGTTTTAATTGCCAGAGACTGAGGTATCCCTTTGCAACGAGGGTTCAGCCGTTAGGACTGGACATAAGACCTGGACGAACAGGCACAGCAATCGAGGACAGAGGTCAAGTCCATGTATGGACATAAGGCCTGGATGAACAGGCACAGCAATAGAGGACAGTGGTCAAGCCCACTTAGTGGCATAAGGCCTGGATGAACAGGCACAGCAACCTAGGACAAAGGTCAAGCCCATGTATAGACATAAGGACTGGATGAACAGGCACAGCAATAGAGGACAGTGGTCAATCCCACCTAGGGGCATAAGGCCTGGATGAACAAGCACAGCAATCGAGGACAGAGGTCAAGCCCACATATGGACATAAGGCCTGGACAGACAGGCAAAGCAGTCGAGGACAGAGGTCAATCCCACCTAGGGACATAAGGCCTGGACAGACAAGCAAAGCAGTCGAGGACAGAAGTCAATCCCACCTAGGGACATAAGGCCTGGACAGACAAGCAAAGCAGTCGAGGACAGAAGTCAATCACACCTAGGGACATAAGGCCTGGATGAACAGGCACAGCAATCGAGGACAGAGGTCAAGTCCACGTATGGACATAAGGCCTGGACGAACAGGCATAGCAATCAAGGACAGAGGTCAAGCCCACGTATGGACATAAGGCCTGGACAGACAGGCACAACATTCGAGGATTTCCTTTGTGCAGGTATGTTGTGGTTTGACCTGTCACTTCTTCCTGAACTGGTTCACTGCCAGAAGAAAATGACATCTTTTTCATTTCTGAAAGATAATTCAACAGAGGATGCTTTTAGAGCAAAAGAGACTGCCATTTGTGAAGCAAGAACTGAGCTGGAAATTATTTTTGAATACCCAGAAGCTATTAACTGAACTTATGCACTTCAGCTGATGACAAAGGAACATGAAGAGCTCTCAGAAATAAGAAAACCGCTACTCAAGTCAAAATCTACAATATCAACCTATGTTGACTTTGTGGTTTACACAGTGCCTCTGTAAACAATGGGAACACAGAGGACTAGAGACCTCTGTGTTCCCATTGTTTAGAGTACAACTACCACCAGTTTTCAATAGTACTTGAAACATTACTGTTGGCAAGGTCATGAAAAATATTGAGCATATGAAATATGCAAGGTCCAAACATCTTAAGTCAGCTTTTTATGTTCTTACATTCCAAATGTGGATGGACAGGCACAGAGTTAGAGGTATGGCCTGGACAGTGGACGGTCAGGCATAGCGTTTGAGGTCAGGCCCTTGTAGGGATGTATGGCCTGGACAGTGGACGGACAGGCACAGCGTTTCTGCCAGCTGCTTTCTCTCTTGCCCGTCGCACAATAGATGAATCTTTATGGGCAACATGCCTTTGGCATTCTGAAGTGGAGGAGGAGGTACTATCTGTCGCTGACAGAGTGCTGCTCCTGCTTGGGCTAGCAGCACAACTCTCTGAAGTGCCCGCTGTTTCAGCCTCTGCTTCACATCTAATCTGTCTCTGCCTATGGTGCTCCTGTTCACGGACTTTTGCTAACAGCAGGTCCTTCATCAATAAGAGACAATCGTACTGTAGGGCGAGTTTCCCTTTCACACGGGGATCACAGATTGTGCCAAGCATGTATGTGTTCTGTTCTGTTCTGTTAAAGGCCTTATTCTCTCTTCCACCTGCTGCTGCAAAACGTCTAGACAATGCAGCACCTCAACTGTCATTCCCTTTTCCTGTTGTCACGACCTCCTCCTGTTGGATCCACGACCGAGCTCAATTTCCTCCTCTGGAGCCTTGCGTGTTCTCCAATCCAGATAGCAATACTGTGATCACTGGCGTCTGTTGCAGTCTCAATAGCTATGGCCTCTCCCTGGTGGGGTTATTTGCAAGCCTTTCAAAACAGGCTAGGGTCCATGACACTGCTTATCACCCTGGCAAATCCCCTTTTCCAGGCTCCCCTCAGGTGGGGAATACCAACCCCTCAGGGAAATGGTTATCAATAAAAAAAAACAACAACAACAACAAAGAACAGTTCAATATTAGCACAAGTCCATTCCTCTTTCTCAAGGCTGTGCAGTAATCCTTCTCTACTGTCCAACAAAGAAAGACTGCAACCAAAACACCTGTATCCCAAATGTCTGCTGTCAGACTTTCATCCTGCCTATAACCATCTTGATTGGGGATTCAGCACAACACACCCCTTCTCCCCTATAGCTGTGCTCCAAGTAATGGTTTACCTCTACCTCATGAAACAGCCAGCACTCTCCTTAGTTAGTGCTTTATTGGAAAAACAGGTAAGACAAACAATTTCCCCCTGGAGGTTTCCTCTCCGTTCCCTACTTCGTTCCTCCAACACTTACTCTATCTCCATGCTGACTGCAGAAGAGTCCTCCGTGGGCAACTCCCAGTCCATCTCCTCCACCTCTGTGTCAGACGAACAGCTCTCTTCATATTCCCCTTCACTCAGGGACACCCCCTCTTCTTCCCAAAGCATGGACTCAGCTGAATCTATAAAGGATCTATAAAGGATCTATAAAGGAGGAAGTGGCCAGTCACCCACCCATCTATCCAGCCAGATCAGTTGAATCGACCTTAGATGTCACTACCAGAATGCCCTCACCTCCCTCTCACTGTGCCTGATTTTCATGCACAGTGCCTGATTTTAATCATGTGCCTGATTTTAATTCGTCCCAATCTCCTTCAGCATCCACTTCAGCCTCATCCTGGGCTCGAGCTTTCCACTGCTGCTCTGGAACCCTGGGTATTGTAGTTTTTCTAGGGTATCTAAGCACCCCCTGCTGTTCCACCTTGAGATTGTTTGGCATCCTTTTACGACGGCAGGGCTTTCTACCCCTCCAGGAGGGCTGCGGGTTGCTTTTCTCATTACACTGTTTAAAGGCCTCCAAATGTTCATTCAGGAAATTAACTATAGGGATGATGTCAGCCAAGGTGGCACTTCTGGAACTCAGTTCCTCCGTGACATGCTTGAAGGGCTGCAGGATTTTTACCAGCTGACTCATGACTAACCAAACATGATGCCCTAGGGGATTCTGCACACCTATGTCCATTGTACCAGAAAGTTCATGAAGGGGTGTCTGCAGCTCCACTAACCTCTCCAGCATCATAAAGGTGGAATTCCACCGGGTGGCAATGTCTTGAATGAGACGCTTGTGAGGCATCCCCAAATCAGTCTGCTTTTGTCGGAGAACCTGCCCCGCCTTGACACTTCTGTGGAAGTGCGCTGCTATGTTTCTGCACTTCTGTATTAACCTATGCAGGTATTCATTCTCTTTGTCATTGTAATCCAACCCCAGAGCTGACTTCACTACCAGGTGCAGAGTGTGTGCAAAACATCGGATGTTCTTAAAGTGCCCGTCGTTTATTGCCTTAACCATGTTTGCACCATTGTCTGTGACAAAGAACCCTGCCTGAGGATTCCTGTCTCGCTGGCGTAGTTGCCAGCCCTCCAGCATCTGTCTGATGCATGCTAGAATATTGGCTGCGGTATGGACATCATCCGTCAGGTGGGTGTGCAGTAAAGCCCACCTTCACCCTGATACTTGTTCAGTAATAGAGCTGCTGTCTGCCCCTGCCTCAGCCAGGTCCCACCAGTGTGCTGTCAGGGAGAGGTAAGAGTGTGCAGCATTCATGGCGGTCCAGATATCGCAGGTGAAATGCACTCTCCCCCTGCCTTAGCTAGCAGCACTTGCATGCGACTGCGACACTGCTTGTACAGGCTGGGGATGACCTTTCTGCTAAATGTGGTTCTGGAGGGGACTTTGTAATTTGGAACTACAACCTTCAGAAAACGCTTGAAACCCACATTCAATATATTTATAAATGATCTGGAAAGGAATACTACGAGTGACGTTATCAAATTTGCAGATGATACAAAATTATTCAGAGTAGTTAAATCACAAGTGGATTGTGATAAATTGCAGGAGGACATTGCAAGACTGGAAGATTGGGCATCCAAATGGCAGATGAAATTTAATGTGGACAAGTGCAAGGTGTTGCATATAGGGAAAAATAACCCTTGCTGTAGTTACACAATGTTAGGTTCCATATTAGGAGCTACCACCCAGGAAAAAGATCTAGGCATCAAAGTGGATAATACTTTAAAATCGTCGGCTCAGTGTGCCGCAGCAGTCAAAAAAGCAAACAGAATGTTAGGAATTATTAGGAAGGGAATGGTAGGGCCATGCAACCTTTATCTTCACACACACAAGCACACACTCACATATCCACACATATTCATACTCTCACGCAATCCATCTCTCATATACATGCCTATGCTTGAGGGGACGGAGGCCGGATAGCTGTGAGTGCATGTGTGCAGCTAACAGGGAAAATTGTTGCAGCCTTTCCTCATTTTTGGCCACCAGGTTGAGCTCTGCTGGCGGCCCACCTCTCTTCTTTTCGGCCATTTCTTATTTTCAGCCACCGGCAGATTGAGCTCCGTTGACAGTCCTGTATCCTCTCCTGCTGCCACTGCCCCCCCCCCCTCCCCAGGTGTGCAGCCCTATGCAAATGCTCAGTGTGCATACCCAGTTGCACCGGAGCTGTTCCTGATGTTGGTTCTCTGCTATTAATCTCCTGCCATAGCCAGAGATAAGGGAGGAGATGGAGTCGAGGAAAGGTACTTGGAGGAAGCGAAGGGGATAATTGAAGAAAAAGAAAGTGAGGAAATAGGAAACAGAAGAAGAAAAAAAAGACATGTGAGGGGAACCTGGGGGTAAAGGGAGGGGGGAGAAAGAAACCTGACGGAAAGCAGATGGGAAAAAGAGAACACTTGAGGAGAGGAAAAGAAAAGAGATGAACCTGAAAAAGGGAAGAAAAGAACATTAATTAGGGTGATGGAGAAATCAATGTATCCTGGAGGTATAGAGGTGGATAAAAAAAGGAAGACAGGGAATATTGAGGGAAGAGCCGAAGATGGAGGGGAAGAAAGGAAGGTGGAGAGAGGGTAGAGAAAAATGTGGAGGGAGATACAGCCCTGCTCTAGGGTCCTTACTGAAGAAAGGGGTGTGGAGAAGTACATGCACGTCAGGGCCCTACTGGTGCTTGCTTTCAGGAACTAGAAACTCAACCACAAACAGAATGTGGCACCAAGATTTTAGTTCCAAAGAAAGAATGTTTTCTACTGTGCTAATCTCATGTACAGAACATTTGACGATGAAGAATCAAGAAAATCTAATGCAGCTCCATAACTTAACTTCCTATAGGGAATACGACTAGGATTTGGCTTTCTTAATAACACAACTCCTCTGGCTGATAACCTTACTTTCAGTGTCCACGGGATAACTGATGTTGCTCACAATCCCTCTTGCTATCTTCCCCAACTGTACTTTCCATTCGGGATGTGCACAGGAAAACTGTTTGGCCTGGTTCCTATGCCGCCATAATTAATTTCATTTCTTTGAAAGGAAAAAAAAATGTTTATTCATATGATTCATTCATTTGCTTCTCCTTAAAGTAAATGGGGGCAGCAATCGATCCTTTTTTGAGCTCCATAACTGAGGTTTTTCTACTCAAGTTTAATGAAACTTACAAGCAAACAACATCAGCAGCAGAAAAAAGGATAACTCCAAGACACCAAGAATGTGGCAAAGTGGCACCAAGAGAAGCATGAAAGGTCCAAGACACACTGTGGCATGAAAATCAGGCACAGTGAGAGGGAGGTGAGGGCATTCTGGTAGTGACATCTAAGGTCGATTCAACTGATCTGGCTGGATAGATGGGTGGGTGACTGGCCGCTTCCTCCTTTATCATGCCAAACTTAGTCAAAGAGGATGACCATCTCCAATAGAAGAGGACATATGACCACCTGTGCTTCCCTGCTAGGACCTGCCAATCACCGTAAGAGGGAAAAAGGGAAACTGTCCTTGCAGCATCCCTCCAAACCCAAAGGCTCGCAGATCTAAGATGTGGCCTTTTCAGGACCTTTCTCAAACATTCCCAATGTGGCAATGAAAAGACATTTCTGGGGCAAACCATCCCCCCCCCCCACCCCCACCCCCCACATCTCCTGCAAGAATGAAGAATCACTCCCTCCAGAATTAAGCCAGACCCCCACACACACTCCTCATCCATCCTCCAGAATGACCATTTACCCTTCTGGAGGTCCTCCACCTCGATTCTCCACTGACAGGAGAGACTGCAGAAATGCAGAGTCCTGCTAACAGCACAGCTGCTGAGCTCCAAATGATGTCACCTTGTGATGCTTTACTATAATGGAAGGGGCATCGAAGGTACCCCATAGGTGTTTATTCTTTGGGGGTGAGAGGTTGCCCCAGAGGGGATTTCTTCTTTGTAATGTTGGGGGAGGGGAGGGAGGAGAGATTCCTCATAGTAATTGGCCCTTGCACTTTGGGCTGGTTAACATCTGGGGTTTTATGATCAATCCCATGCATCCTAATCTCTATGGGTTAGCCTGAAGGTGACTAGTGCGTGATCACTCTGAAGTACAAACTACAATTTAGTGCTTAGGCTGCTGAGTGGCAGTCTAATGATTCATATTCAATTTTTAGCTCAAGCACACAAAAATAGTTTGTGCAAGTTTTAATGTATAGGCTCCTTAATATGAGAAACATTTAAAACCGTTTGCAGCAGATGCTCTTCCTATAACCAGACAGATTTAGTGTTTCTGCAACTTACTGTACTGTCAAAATACAAGAAATGCAAATTATGAACAAATAAAAGCTAGAAAGTATATTCAAGATTTAAGGTAAATCTTGTAAACTCCAAGTAACCTACCATATTTTTAGGTGAAAATGTGTAAGGGGATTTAATTTTTTTAAATTTCCAAAATGGCTAAATGGGTTTCCCAGTGGTTAGAATACACAAGCACTCTGAGGCTTGTAGTTGCAACTGACTTAAGTACGGTGTGCAGATACACCACAGTGACTTAGCTCTGAAAACTCAAATGCTTGGTCAACAACTCAAGACACAGCATATGGAGAAATGCGATGAGCACTCTCTGATGCAGCAGGGCAGCATCCACAGCTGAGTCACCCTTTTCCTCCCCCCAGAAGGAGATCCCTAGCATTTCGGAACATCAGTAATTACCTTTTGCAACTCAAAATTGAGGACTGGGTGGGGGAGGGGGAAGCGAGCAAGGGGAAACTAAATAGAAAAAAATAATTCTAGCATCGCCTCCAAACCTCTCTCTAAAAATTGCCGTTTCCCAAATACGTTTAGTCCCTTAATGCCACTGAGATTTTGGAAGAGCAAATTACTAGCCGTGCTGTATGGATTTTACGCAGGAGAGCAGGCAGTAGCTATTGTTTTGAAGGTGTGTGGCCAGGTAACAATTTTAAAACCCAGCCCACCCTTTATCTGGTGAGCTTTGTGCACCATCGGCAGTTTAACAGCTCTTGCATGACGACTTAATGTCAGTAGGAAACATAAGAAGGGAATTTTGTCGATACATTCGTGTTTTCCTTTGCCAGCAGCAGGTCCCTTCCATTGCTCCGAAGCTCACAATATTTTCCTTTAAATTTGGTATTAATTCACTTGCTATTGTTATTATTATTATTAGTGTTGAAGGGCAGCCAAGCTCTAGATTTTTTTTTTTCTAACCAATTTGTCAATAGAATAAATCATTTGTGTTAGTTAATCTCTTGCTTTGTGAAAACAGAAGGCAGTAATGGCATTTTCCTAACAAACGTTGGGCCTGATTCACAAAGGCATTTCTTCCATCCTGGGTCTATGGGGAAAATGCCTTGATGAATCAGGCCCAATGTGTGCTTCCTTAACATGCTCCTCATTTTGCTGCACAACATTAACACTGTTTCTGAGTAGGATATTAATAGAAATTAACTTCCCCGCTGCATAAAGCGAGCGTCTTTCTCATTCTATAGTTCCTGTGTTAACCCGCATAAAAAAAACAATAACATTACAATAAATACTGTTTTAAAAAAAATGGTGTTGCTCTAAGAGCGCCAATGTTTCCCAACCTTTGAAGTCAAATGTTTGTGCCATGCACCCACTGTCTCGTGTGTTTTTACATGGTACATGTACAAAATCTGTCAGGGGATAGTTATGTGTTTAGAAAGAAGTTCTAGGGTGAATAATCAAAGCAATTTATGCAGGTAAGTGCGTGTTTTCCCAAGGAAAATTGTCACCCAGTCCATCCCCTATGTGTGTACAAATATGCATACTATTCACAGCATGTGTACTTTTACTCACACACACAGGCTGATTCAGTAAAAGTCTCGGGAGAGCGGGAAAGCGTCCGCTCTCCCAGCGCATGCACAGGCCTCTCTCCTGTGCGCGGGATTCAGGGGGGAAGAACATGCAAATTAGGGCCCATGGTAAAAAGAGGCGCTAGGGACACTAGCGCATCCCTAGCGCCTCCTTTTTGACAGGAGCAGTGGCTGTCAGCGGGTTTGACAGCCGACGTTCAATTTTTCCGGCATCGGTTCTCAAGCCTGCTGACAGCTACAGGTTCGGAAAGCGCTATTAGTTTCGGGGGGGGGGGGGGGGGACGCGCATTTTTGACACGCTATTACCCCTTACTGTATAAGGGGTAAAGCTAGCGCGTCGAAAACGCGCGGCCAACCCGGGCTAACAATGTGCTCCACCGGAGCTCACTGTACTGTATCAGCCCAACAGAAAAAGGAGACAAAAGCTGGTGGAGAAAAGCTGCACGCAAAGCTTGCATTTTGCAAATCTCTGCGAAAACTTTCTGGCACATAATTTGTGCCTGATTTGATGCAGATACAGAGTACACGTGTGCTTTGTAGTACATTGTGTGTGCCAGAGGGATGAAACTATAAGGAGTTTCCCTTTGAAAATGAGCTTGCAGTTTCGCAGAGCCCGTGGCTCTGTAAAGCTCATAAAGAGGCTACTTACTGCCCTCCTCAATTGCAAATCAAAGCCACTCAATCTGAAAACACATGTATTTTAACAGTTTTTCTATTTTGTTGTTTCTCTTGGGCTCTAAAGATCTGAAATTATCAGGATGGGCGTTGAATGAAAGGAATTACATAGGCTCTAGTTCAGGAATGGCCAACTTCTGTCCTCAAAACCATTTTTAAAAATCTGTTTTGCAGCAGTATCGTTTGGTACATGGCGGCCACTCAATAAGAGGCAGGAAGGGTGGAGAGAACTTCTTTCTCTGACAACTAAAACAGTTATCAAACCATGAACAAAAACTACAGGGATAAAGCACTATCTTCTTACTTGCCCCAGTCTCAGACACAGACCCCAGAGTCCTAACCCAGGAAATAATGAACTGGGAACAGCATAGTACATGCTGCCCTTTGAAGGTTACCTCAGGAAATCCAGGAGTTTATAAAGGCTTTGAACACACCATCTGCTTCTCTCACATGGGGGAACAAACCCCTAACCTCTAGCTAACTAATCCCTCTGTTCACGCTTTACGTAAGGAATCCTTGACGTTCCTTCCTCTCCCCAACCAACCAACTTTCATGTTACCAGAGTTTTTGAGGGGGAAAAAAGGCTTTATTCACATTTGATTTTATACATTCAAACTGCATTCTGAAGTCAGGGAAACCCACCTGGGGAGCAGCACGGGACTGCAAGGCAGGACTCTGGATGGAACAAGAGCCGGTCTTCTGCCTAGCCAGGCCCCTCCCCCGCAGGTTGAGCCCTTGGGTTCTGTGGGCCAGTAGGTCTTTGCGGTGACAGTACATAGAATGAGTCCATACAGGCAGGAATCAGACTAGGCAAAGCAAGGCTGGACAGGCAAGGTTTGGGCAAGGCAGGAAGGGCTTGCAGGCTGGATGAGGCAGACAAGGCAGGCAGGGCAAGGCAGACAGGCTGTACAAAGTAGGCAAGGCTGGGCAGGCTTGAACAGAAAAGGCAAGGCTTGGTATACAGAGGCAAGACTAGATACTGGGCAGGACCTGAAACTAGACAAGAGACAGGCTGAGGCAAGGCAAGGACAGGACTCTGGAACAGACAGGACAAGACCAACAAAGTAGGCTAGGGCAGGATTTAGACAAGGCAGACAAAGATAACAAGGAACAGAGAACATATAAACCCAAAGGCAACAAGGCAGGAGGCCCATAGGTCACTAGGTAATAGGAAGGCCCAGATAAGCCACAAGGCAAGGGAGTAGACAGAATATGCCCGAAGGCCTCAAGGCAAGATACAAGAGAAAATAGTCAGAAGACCTCAAGGCAGGAAACAATGCAAGATAGGTCCGAGGGCCTCAAGGCAAGTTAGGAAGCTAGAAGGCCTAAAGGCCACAAGGCAAGGCACAGAGCTAGAAGGCCCAAAACCTACAAGGCAAGATAAGGAGCTAGAAGGCCCAAAGGCCATAAGGCAAAACAAGGGTCAGGTCACAGAGCTAGAAGAGATACCATGAGAAGACAAGGAGCTTCTGGCAAGGCAGGATTACATATGACTGAGACTTGGCATGGTAGCGAGGAAGAGCTTGGCAAGGCTAGTAATGAGGTTTACTAAGAGCCTCTGCTGTTGGAGAGGCATCATTGTAGGAATCAAGAAGGTAGGATAAGGTGCATAGCAAGCAAAATCCTAACAAATACATTATTAGTTTTTAACGTATTTTCCAGCATAACTGCACTACTTATAAAACTCCAACTTATAGTTGTGACCAATAATGGGTGACACTGACAAGGTCTGTTTGTAGGTGAGCTTGCTGCATGGCCCAGCACCTTCCCAGCTAGCCCTAAGGATTATATTGGCCAGTGGTTGTCAGCTACCCCTTTATCGCAATGGTTGACACCATTACCACCTTTTACAAAGTCCAAGGTTAATGAGTCTTGTTCATGTTTCCTGATGTCTGCTTTCTCCCACATTTTGGAGAACAAGTGCCTTTAAACTTAACTCTGTGGACACTGTCACTCTCTGCTGCAAGGCCTAAAGTCAACAAGTCTTTTCCATTGTTAATCCCTTTCTTCTCATTTTTTCTAAAGCTGTGATGGGAAAAACATTCCTGTTTGTCAACCGAAGGAGGGTTAAACTTTTCCAGTTCTTGCTGTCCCTCTTTTAACCCTCCTTTCTGTCATTCTCCAGTGGACCTGATGAAGCCTTACCTTTATCCTGTCTCTGTCTCCATGCCTTATCCATGCCTTATGTTGGTTGATAATGGGGGTTGAGCTTTGGGGTTGGCATGACAGCAATGTTGTGATTCTCACAACCTTATGTGCTTGTTAGTTCTTCATTAAGATAAAGTAGTTTTAAAGGAATTGATATGGTTGATGTTGTCCCCAGTTCCTGTCTTGAAATGTATAAAAGCAATGTTGCTGACAGGTTTTCATGTGAGGATGCAACCAAATCATGATAATGCTAGAATCCAGAAAAAATATGCACTTCAAGGGGGTTACTCTGCTCCCAGAAGCAAAACAATCATAAGTGGAAAAGCGGTGTCCAAGGGAACTTACATAAAGTTTGAAGCAGAATTAAAGGAATTCACATAAATAATTGTTATCTTTTGTACAGTCTACTAGTTCTCTCTGAGACCAATTTATCATCACTGGCACTAAATCACGAAGTGCAATAGACCACAATTGGGGCAGTTGTCTACTAAGGCAAAAGTTCTTTCTGCTGCATGCAATAGCAATATATAACTTTTATTAGCCCTTGAGTTAATTTAACAACACAATGAGTGTCAAAGAACCAGATTCAAATGTCATCTTCCCTATAGTGTAAGTTCAATCTCAGTCCAATTTTAATAACAGACAGTTTAAAAAATGTTATAGTATGAAAGAATCACAGGGAATGCCTTGATGGGCAACATGCAGCCTTAAAAAGAATAACTCTAAAGTACAGAATTTGTCAATACATTGGTACAAATTTGTATTCTGCTCAACTGAGATGTTACCAGTAAGGAGAAACAGAATACAAATGACAACAATTAGAAAAAGGTTTCCCTCAATGAAAAGTCCCAGTCTTTCATACTAGGCAGTCACTACCGGCAGAAAGTGCCTTCATGGTCTTACATTTAATCATCAGTTAGAATTCGTATACATTTTTTTCAGTTTTGCAAATAAAAGTCCACTCATCTTTCTTAGAAATGTGTTGCAGCGATCTCAAATTCTTACAAAAGAGGAAATAATCCTTACGACAAGGGTCCGTGTTCTGAGGAGGCCATGCATCAGGGAGAGTTTTCCTTCCCTTCAGATACTGCGGAGTCAGAAGTGCAGCGCTCAAGCCTGCTTACACTGGCATTGGCTACATTTTGGCGTCAAAGTAGGTGCCATTTTGGTGTAAGCAGGCATAAGCATCCCCTCTCTCTCTCTTTGTTATCAAATTTGGAAGAGAGACTGGTAGGGCTTTCAGAGCTTCTCTAGCTCTTCTTCTGGCCATGTGAGCCACTTCTGTGTCCGAATTACCTGATAGGTGGAGGCTGGTTGTGCCACGAAACATTTTTGTTAATATAGATGTGCCTTGGACTTGAAAAGGTTGGGAAAGACTACTCTATGGGATCCTTTGTAATTTAGTAAAGTCCTGATGGAGGGATGTCAGGCAAAGGGAAAGGATACAATATAACTGCAGTTAGCCAAGGCTTTCTAAAGAATGCTGCAGCCTCTTGTCTGCCAATCCGTGATCCACTAAAATGAGTGAAGCTGTCCTTTGCAGAACAGAACAATCTAAAACTTGGGAAAGATGTCAAGGCCACAGTGGTATCAATGATTTCACAGCTTAACATTTACAAAATTTTCAGAAAACAAGGACGGCCTGTTTGCCAGCTGAATTCTGGTTTTTTTCTTCCTCAAGTTTCTGTCAAGGAAAATGCTTGTTTATGTTTCAAACTCTACAAAAGGTTCTCTTAAAATTACTGCAGGGCTTGTGTCTACATAACCAGGACTATGCACTAAAGCTTAGTGTGCAACTGTGCATGCTAAGGCCATTTCTGGGATATTTCTCAGAACAATTTACATGCATAAAACTCAGATTTATGTGTGTAAATGGCTGATTTAAAATTGACAAGGCTCAGTGCAGGTAACTTGGCTTTGCGCATACATTTTTATGTACTGAGGATAAGTGTTCGGGGGGGGGGGGGGGTGATGGGGCCACAGTTGGAATAGATATGGCACTAATGCACATAATTTTTTATTTTAAAAAGAAAACGCATAAGTACACCCAGGTAAACTATGTCCTTCAAGGAGAAAGTATAACTTTACATGAGAGAATGTGTGTGTGCATTCAGCCGGTTACCAAGTATTTCCAAAGCAAACTTACACATATAAGTTCTCTTTGAAAATACTTGGTCGTCTGCATTTACAATGTACAGACAATAGCATTACGTGCACAAAAAATGCCCAGATATGCGCGTATCAGGACCAAGCGCTGGCAACTCGTATTTTAAAAGCCACAAATTATGTGCGTACATACGTGTGTGCGAGCAACGGTACACATATAAAAAAATGGGTGTGTTAGGGGCGTGGTCTGAGAATGACTATATGTACATGGGTTATGTATTTAAAATCGAACTATGCGCTGTCGGGAACGCACTTACACACATGAATTTGCTACAGCAGGTTTATGCACACGGGCACCAGAAAGACTTTTGATTAGTCGCTATGCATTTGCCATTTGCCACCTTTTCCTGCCGAGTGGAAGCCAGTGGATAGGAGGGAGGACCTGAAGTGCTGACTGGGACCCACTGAGGGACACTGGGAAAGCCTTGCTCTTTTTCGTAGGAACAGGGACAACCGGGGTCACATGGGGAATGCTGTCAGAGTACTAGTGATAGACCGGGCCAATCAGGTTGTTACTTGCAACATCCTAGAACGCACTGCATAAGAACATAAGAACATGCCAAACTGGGTCAGATCAAGGGTCCATCAAGCCCAGCATCCTGTTTCTAACAGTGGCCAATCCAGCCCATAAGAACCTGGCAAGTACCCAAAAACTAAAGCTATTCCATGCTACTGTTACTAGTAAAAGCAGTGGCTATTTTCTAAGTCAACTTAATCAATAGCAGGTAATGGACTTCTCCTCCAAGAACTTATCCAATCCTTTTTTAAACACTGCTACACTAACTGCACTAACCACATCCTCTGGCAACAAATTCCAGAGTTTAATTGTGCGTTGAGTGAAAAAGAACTTTCTCCGATTAGTTTTAAATGTGCCACATGCTAACTTCATGGAGTGCCCCCTACTCTTTCTATTATCCGAAAGAGTAAATAACTGATTCACATTAACCCATTCTAGACCTCTCATGATTTTAAACACCTCTATCATATCCCCCCTCAGCCGTCTCTTCTCCAAGCTGAACAGTCCTAACCTCTTTAGTCTTTCCTCATAAGGGAGCTGTTCCATTCCCTTTATCATTTTGTTTGCCCTTCTCTGTACCTTCTCCATCGCAACTATATCTTTTTTAAGATGCAGGGACCAGAATTGTACACAGTATTCAAGGTGCGGTACCACCATGGAGCAATACAGAGGCATTATGACATTTTCCGTTTTATTCACCATTCCCTTTCTAATAATTCCCAACATTCTGTTTGCTTTTTTGACTGCCGCAGCACACTGAACCGATGATTTCAATGTGTTATTGTTATGGTTCTTGCTATGAAGTTAGCAATCTGTTACGCTCTCCTCCTCCAGAGGGGAGGAGTTAGCAATCTGTTAGTGATGTTGCTGGGAGTTAGCAATCTGTCATCGCTCACCTCCGCCAGGTGGGCAGAGTTAGTAATCTGTTCTGCTTTCCTCTTGAAGGAGGAGGAGTTAGCAACCTGTCATGATCTGCTCCTCCAGAAGGGAGGAGTTAGCTATCTGTAGTGCTTACCCCGTCAGGAGGGCGGAGTTAGTATTCTGTTAGCAAACTGCTGTTAGATGCTCCTGTAAGGAAAGGAGGTAGCAATCTGTATGGATCAACTCCCCAGGGAAGAGGAGTTGGCAATCTGTTATATGACACTCTTCTGAGGAGAGGAGCTAACAATAGGTATATTGTACTTTGCTACTGAGATAGCAATCTATCATGCCTCCGCTACGGAGTAGCAATCTGTTATATATATGCTGTTGGCAAGTCCCATAGAAAGAGGAGTTAGCTATATATATAATACTTCCGTGAGCGATGTTAGTGGTCTGTAGTGGTTGGCTCCCACAGGGTGATAGTAGTGTAAGGAATGACCACTTGGAGGAAGTGGTGAATCCCTGGGCCAATGGCAGATGACAGCGCCCCCAGGAGGAGATCGTGAGAGGAACCACCGGCTAGGCTGGAATATGAAATAAACACAAATAGTTCTTTATTAAGCTGGAAGCTGGACCACCAGTGGTGGCAGTAGTGAGTCGATGTGTCCGGCAGGGCTGAAGTCCTTCTCATACGGGAATATAATCTCTGGGTCGCTGAGCTGTAGAGAGAGACTAGAAGTAGTGAGTAGACAGGGTATACTAGATACAAGATGGTACACTCACAATAGTAGATGTCTGCAATGGTCTCTGTGCCACAGAGAGTCTTCAGTATATTCAGGAACAGGAGCCATAGGTGAGCATTGGTTCCTCTAAACAGTCTGTAATAAGAACTCACAATAGCTGTATATGAAATGGCTTCTAGAGTAGAAGAGAGTCTGTAAAGGATTCTAGGAACATGGGCCCTCGTGGAGTGAGTACCGGTTCCTATCTGCAATCTTGCCAATGTAACTCTTGATCTCCGTACCTGCGATAGCATCTTGGATGGAAGGGAGTCTTCAGAGCTATAGGAATGTAGGCCCTCATGGAGCGAGTACCGATTCCTATTACAATAGAACTCACTGTGTTCACGTCTGCGATCGCTTCCAGGCAATGAGGATCTTCTGAGTATTCACAGGCAATCTGAAATCAAGAAGAGAGAGCGGAGCCCCCGTGGAGCGGGTACTCTTGGTAAGTTTGAAAAGGCCGAGCAGTGGAGAAGGATTCCCCTCGCTGACTCGGATCGTTGTTGCAAGTAACGTGGACTGCCGAAGCAAGTCCTGTTGGAGTTCCTTGCTAACTCGTTAGAGGTTGGCAAACAAAGACCTTTAAAAGTGAAGATGGATGACGTCACTACGGGGGACACCCCCGAGGTTCGTGCCCTTGCTGGTACAAGTCTGGAGTGCGCGCGCCCTTACGTCATCAGGAACATGGCGGATCCATAGCATCAAGCCTTCTTCAGTTGTTATCGTTTTAAAAAATCTTTCCTGTCCTCCAGCTCCCATGTTTTTCGCTCCCTGTTTGATGTAACTTTTACCTTCTATATAGTTGTTAATTGGTTTCCCCCTGTTCTATTGTAAACCAGTACGATAAGACCGCGTCTTGAGTATTGGTATAGTAAAAGAATTTAAATAAATAAATAAAATAAGCCAGCCCAGGAACACCGGGACCAAGAGGCAGGGAGAAGCCGCGCTGCAACTGTCCATCAGAGCCGAAGGGAGTCGCCACAAGGTAGAGAAGGTGGAGCAAGGGGCGAGAAGAGGCATGAACACAACAGTTATCCACTATGACGCCTAGATCTCTTTCTTGGGTGGTAGTTCCTAATATGGAACCTAACATTGTGTAACTATGGCATGGGTTATTTTTCCCTATATGCATCACCTTGCACTTATCCACATTAAATTTCATCTTCCATTTGGATGCCCAATTTTCCAGTCTCAGAAGGTCTTCCTGAAATTTATCACAATCTGCTTGTGATTTAACTACTCTGAACAATTTTGTATCATCTGCAAATTTGATTACCTCACTCATCGTATTTCTTTCCAGATCATTTATAAATATATTGAACAGTACGGGTCCCAATACAGATCCCTGAGGCACTCCACTGCCCACTCCCTTCCACTGAGAAAATTGACCATTTAATCCTACTCTCTGTTTCCTGTCTTTTCACCAGTTTGTAATCCACGAAAGGACATCGCCACCTATCCTGCATTTAACTAGGTCATAGAGGAAAAATTGCAGCAAACAGGGACCTTAAGGGCCATGTGTGTGTGTGTGGGGGGGGGGGGGGTTTGAAGGGGAGTAGCAGCCACATATTGAGGCATGTGAGATACTGGTTCACACTTTCCTATCAAAATGACTCTCATCGACGTATGGGTACTCATGGCTTTAAGGCAGAGGAGAGGAGATGGGGGAAGTACCCCACACACAGGGGCTACAGGACAAGGACTCAGTTTTTACATCTGTCAGAGAAGAAAGTCACGTGCAGGTTCAGGTTTAATAAGGAAACCATACATTATCTATGCCAGAAGTTAGAGCCAGACTTACATCTCATCAGCCAGAGGGACCGTGCTTTGCCCGCACATCTCAAGATCAACACTGCCCTAGCCCTTTTTGCTTCCAGCACCTTTCAAACTTTTCTTGGGGTCACAGCCAGCATCAGCCAATCCGCTACCTCCATGTGCATCGATCAGGTCCTTGCTGCCTTGCTAAGGAGAACATGCTAGTATATATCCTTCCCTCAGAGCAGATGGCAGCAAGAACAAATTACGTAGGATTTCTATCAAGTAGCACGCTTGCCCTCTGTCCTGGGGACTATTGATTGCACACGCATTCCTATAAGGGCACAAGGAGGGAGATGAGGTTGCCTACTGCAGTTGCAAGGGCTTCCACTCCCTCAATATGCAAGTGATCTGTGACTCTAAAGGCCTCATCCTGGACATCATGCCCAAGTTTTCTGGATCCACTCATGATGCTTAAATCCTCTTGCAGTCAGGAATTCATGACTGCTTCCAGGAAGGATGCATCATTGGGAACTAGCTATCAGATAATAATGCATCCATCGCTAACACCACATCACAACTAACCTCTTCTGTCGGTCTCCCACATCTCTAGCTGGCTTGCTTTCCCAAAAGAACAGCTCTGACCCAGTGTAATCCCCTAATGTGCAGTCCAACATCAAAGCCTATCCTAACATTCTCCTCTGGCTTCTCCCTTACAGGTGACAGAGACTATCCACTCAAAACATGACTCATGATCCCTGTGGTAATCCCACAGATGTGTGGGAGTGTGTGGGAGTTAATTGTACCAGAGTTAATTTACTCTGGTGCATCCCCAGTAGATGGTGTCATTTGAAGAAAGAAGAAGACTCCAAGGAGGCAGAGGCTTCAGTGTCCAGGCCTGGACTGACCTAGGGCTGAGGCCTCGGCTTCAAGTCCCTATCTCCGGACTGGCATACCTGGGAACGTTTTGAATCCTGCTCACCCTGAGATTTTTCAAGATTAGCGGCGGGGAGCGGCCATTTATCACCATCATTAATTATCATTCATATATTCATAACCATTGTTTTAATCACCAATTCATCACTATTATTCAATTCACTATTATTCAATCAATATAATCAGTATCAATATTTAAAATTAATCATCAATTCATCAGGCAGACCAATGAAACCCTGCCCAACCCACCCACCCTGAGTTGAAAGTGTGCTCTTACTGTGGTGTATATATAGTCATCATGTTTGCCTTTATTAGTTCTCTCTCTCTCTCTCTCCTGGCCTAGATTTTGGCATTGGATCTAGGTCGAGGCATCTGGACCAGGCCTCCAAGCCTTAGCCTTGCATAGAGCCTACGGGCAGACCTGCGAACTTTTGATTTTCAGTCACCCCGAGATTGTCACAGATTAGTGGAGAAGAGGGAGAGTGCACACTTTATCCTCTCTCATATACACAAACTCCCTATCATACGTTTTAATTCTCTCATGCTACTCCTCCTCTCTCACAAACACCAAAATACACTGGCTCTCTCACTACTCCCTCACACACATGTACAGGCTATCTTCCCCCTCCATATCCACATACACAGGCTCTCTTCTCCCTCCCCACCCACACACACAATTTTCCACACTCACTGCCTTTCCCTCCCACACACACTAGTTCTCTCCCACACACACACACACACACACCCACTAGGTCTCCCTCACATATACACACATTGGCAGACTCTCACACACACAGACTGCTGCGACCTTTGCTGCTCACCTCATTTTGCCCAGTAGCTCCGATTCTGGCTAAGATGCCGCCTCTGCCTCTGCAGGCCGACCTCCCTGGCGTTCCTGGGACGGCGAAGGTGATCCCGGTCGCCATCTTGAATCTGGTGTGACCTAGGGCATGCACATGTCTGCCTCCACCTTATGCACGTCATGGCGGAAACCTCGGGGGCGTTCCTGCGTTCCAGACTAAGTGACTCGGCAACCCACTCCTTGGGGGCCTTGCTGCACTCAGGGCTATCCGCTCCTCAGAGAGCCTCATCTGCCTGTCTCACCTTCACCAGCTAAGTGAGTTCCTCCTGCAGCTTCGTGGACGTTTCTTCTCTTCTGCATCGGATCTCTGCTGCTGCTACTACGAATTCTCTACTGCATCGTGAGTACAAGACCTAATCTACATTACCACGTCTGTCTTGCTGTGTGGATCCTCGTGTTACCCCGCTCTGTGGACCACTACCGGATCCAAGCTGTCTTGTGCCAGTTGCCAACACCTACCTCCAGCCTATCCCATGCTGCGGACCACTACCGGAGCTACAACGCACAAGGTATACTAAGAAGCAAGTACTATTCCGGGTTACCCCGCTCTGCGGACCACTACCGGATTCACGCTGTCTTGTACCAGTTACCCACATCTGCCTCTGTCCTACCCCGCGTTGTGGACCACTACCGGAGCTACCACACACAAGGCCTATCAAGAAACAAGGATTCCCAGTTACCCTGCCCTGCGGACCACTACCGGAGAATCCATCCCAAGTCTTCTTATTCCAGGACTGAGTTACAAACACGCTCCTTGGGTTTTTCTTTGCTATATAATAAATATTCTCTGACTCCTGTCTCCATCACTGCTGAGACCCTGACTGTCGTGGAGAGTCCCCCAGTGCTCCTCCCTGTGGGTGGAGTCAGTTCTCTCCACGACCTAAGAGCCCACAACCCAAGTTAAAACATCCCTCACATACACACACAATCTCTCAAACTCACTGGCTTTCTCTCCCTCACATACATATATACACATACACACACACTCAGGCCATCTTCCCCCACCCCACATATACTCAGATGCTCTTTCACACTCACTAGCTCTTTCTCCCCTACTCCCACATAGGCTCTCACTCCACATGCACACTCACTGGCTCTCCCTCACATATATACACACCCACAGACTCTCACACACTCAGACTCTCTCTCCCTCATATACATAGCTCTCGCACACTCACTGACTCTCTCTCCCTCACTTACACACACAGGGTGCTGTCCCCTCACCTCACTCAACAGGTTCTCTTAAATTCTAGGGCTCCTCTGCCATGGGCAAGAAGGAAGATGCTGAAAGCCCCACCCCCTTCTCTGCTCATACAGGGCTTATATATTCTTCTAGCTCTCTACTTACGAGATGTATCGTCTCCTGCCAGCAGAGCCTGAACTCGCCGGTCTGCTGCTCCAAGGGCGCATCTTCTTCACCCAGCAGAGCTTGGGCTCCCTGCTGGTTTGCTGCTCCCAGGGTGCAACTTTTTTGCTGGCAGTGCTTGGGCTCCCTGCCGGCCATTGCTCCTGGTGGGAACCCGTCTTCTTTTTCGGCCTGCAGAGCTTAGGCTCCTGTCGGCCTGCTGCTCCTGATGCACTTCCTCGTTTCTGTCTGGGCCGTGAATACCATCCTTACTGCGAAGGTCGGCATGGCGCAGGTCAAACATCAGCTGTTTGAACCGTGTGGACTACAAAGGCCCCTCCAGTTCAAACAGCTGATGTTTGACCTGTATTTGAACAGAAGAGCGACAGAAGAGGCGCGGCGCCGACCTTCGCAGTAGGGATGAGGTTAACTTTGTAGTAGGTGTCAGTGCTGGGTGGGAGAAAGTTTTCAGGCTCAATCGGAGGGCTAAAATCTAGACATTTTAGCCCTATTTCTGGCTTCCAGACATGTCCTCAAATCTCTGTACTGTTCAGAGAAAATATGGACAGTTGGCAACCTTAGGGCACACGGAGTTTATGGGTGCTGGCCCGGAAACCCAGCAATTCGTTCAGAATTCCTGAATCTCCGGGCCAAATCCGGAGAGTTCCCAGGTATGCCTACGGGTGAGCCTAGACCTCACCAGTGGATCCCCACTGGTCCAGGTAAATAGTGGCCAGGGGGATCCTGGTCCCGGCATTTTTCCAGGAGGGATGGGTGGTGGGGATGGGAGGTTCTTGGGAGGCCCCGTTTCCTTTCTTTAATCTTTGATTTGGTCTTTTTTTTTTTTAAGGAAAGAAACAAATTAAATATTAAACGAGACAGAATTCATAGGGGAAAAAACCCTGAAAAAGAAATGAAACAAAAGTTTTACCCCTACTCACCCCTACTGTATGGTACATAACTTGGCCAAAAGCAGATGCATGCCTCTTCCAGGATGAGAATACAGATGAAGAGGAAGAGGAGGAAGAACAACAGCTCAGTCAGGAGGAATTGCAAGAGATACATCGTCACAGTCAAAGGCAGGCTATAGAGGAAAGAAACACTCTGATATGAAGATATTTTCACTGGTGCAAGTGCATTTATTTACAGGTGTTAACAGATGTGCTGTACATTAAAGAAATGTATTGCCTCTTTGGACCTCTTTTTGCCTTGAGTGGGACACGTGCAGGGACCTTGGGCTGCCCTTGGTGAGAGCGTCTCCATAGAGGAGGCCTCTCACTCCTCAGAGGGCGCAGGACCTGGCAGGAGGGTCTGGTAGGTGATGAAGGTGCAGAAGGTGCTGCTGGCGGTGACTGCAGTTGCCAAGGGGCATGCGTTCAAGCAGCTACCTCCAGATGACTGTCTGAGCCTCCATCACCTGGCAAAGGCCCCCATCTTTCCTCCCTCATTGCGTGTCCTTACTCGCAGATGGAGATCTGGAGACCATGGAGCTCTGGGTGGAGTGCATCTACCTCCCCAGGCATTCAGTTGTATCAGGAGGCATTCCGCTGGTCTGGCCTGCACCTGCCGCTGTGGTTCTTCTATAGCTTTGTCCTCTGTTGAGGAGCTGCTCTGCATATGGCCACCTGCTGGTTCACCTTGTGATGAATCCAGCCCTGTTCACTGATCACCCTCCTCCATCACCTCCTCCTGCTCCTCCTCCTTTCTGGCAGATGGCTTCTGCTGTGCTTCCCCCATGGGTGCTCCTTCCTTTGTCTCTTGCTCCTCCTCTGATGTCTCAGGCAGCTGGCAGATGCACCTAAGAGGCCATTGACCACAACTCGGCCTTGCCCATTTTCCATGCTGGCCCTCTGCAACAGTGTAAATGGTACATGTTTTAAGTTCACATAATAGATGTGCATGTATCTCAGACATTTCTATGTTAACAAACAGTACAAGTCCCCAAGCCCTCTTTCAGCACCTCCTGATACTCCAGTGAAAATCTCAAATGTGTATCTCTTCCAAAAATATATTCCCTGGAAGCACAAGCTGTTGCTCAGTCTGCCTAGCTGCTGAGGGCACCAACTATCAGTGTACATTCTTGAAAAGGGTTATTTACTGGCTCTAGATGTGGCGACCTGCAAGTTTAGCTCTCATTTTCAAGTAATAGGCACATTACCTATTCTACCCTATTAACTGTCCATTTAGTTGGGGTTGTAGGTGAGAGGAAAGTGGACAGCACTAGTCATGTGTCCATACAGATATGGAGGCAACCATATATACACCATGTACCTGTCTACAACTAAGAAGCCAAGCCCGCTATAAAGGAAGTGACGTGTAGACCATAGGTGCTACTAACGTATCATAGTACATACAGCAAACAGATCCACCTAACTCATAGTGCAGTGTCCTACGCTCAGAGCCAAGGGGTGAATTTAGCTTTTCTCTGTGTGCACATGTACCCTGGATCATTATAATAGAAGGCAGGCCTGGCGCCACCAGGTGTGCAAACCGTACAATTGCACAGGATGGCACACCCAATGGGGCAGCTTTGGGAGCAGGGAGACTATCTCACCAGTGGCCCGGAAGAGGAATCAGCCCATGAGGCCGCTGGTGGACCCTATGTCACGGCAGCCCAGAAGAGAAAGAGGCCCTTGAGGCTGCCAGTGGACCCTATGGCCAAAGAAAGAAGAAGGAGCCCATTCTCCTACACCTTCTTAAGTGCCGGCATTCACTGTGCAAAACACGTGCAACTAGCACATTTTCTATTCTGATCTCACGATGCACGAGATCAGCATAGAGGAAGTGCTAGGCTCGTGTGCATGGGCCAGCACACAAAGAGCAGCAGAATGGCTCCCAGTGGTATGTGTGTGTGTGTGTGTGTGTGTGTGTGTGTGTGAATGAATAAATGAATGAATGAATAAGAGCCTTACTGGGGTGTGGGGGTGTGGTGTGTATGAATGAAGGACTTACTGGGGTGTGGTTTGTATGAATGAGGCTCTTACTGGAGTGTGGGGTTGTGGTGTGTGTGAATGGAAGCCTGACTGGGGGGGAGGTTTATGTGAATTGAGAGCCTCACTGGAGTGGGGGTATGTGAATGGGAGCCTGACTGGGGGGGGAGGGTATGTGAATGGGAGTCTGACTGGAGGCTTCTGTGTATAATAGATTTCATATCATAATGTAAATAATGTAAATATTTTAATCCCTACCGTTCGGCTCTCTTATTCTAATTTCTCTTCCCAGTTTTAAGACCCTGTTGTAATGTAACTTTTGTTCTCCTTGCACTTGTTTTTCGTTTCTTGTTCTCACCCCTTGTTTTATGTAAACCGGCATGATGTGGTTTCTAATCATGAATGCCGGTATAGAAAAACGCTAAATAAATAAATAAAATAAATATATGAATAGGAACCTGCCTGGGATATGTGTGTGTGTATATTTCTGTGTGCATGAGAACCTGACTGAAATGTGTGTGTGTGGGGGGGGGGGGGGGTAGGAATCTGGGGTGGGTGGGTGTGTGTGAATGGGGATCTGTCTGGGGTGGGTGTGAATGAATGGGAACCTGTCTGGGTGTGTATGTGTGTGAATGTATGGAAACCTATCTGAGGTTGTTTGTGTGTGTAAATGGGAGCCTGCCTGTGTGTGTGTGTGTGTGTGTGTGTGTGTGTGTATGTGAGAGAGAAGAAAATTTGTGCTGCCTCACTAATCCATGCCTTATTCAGGATGACTGGAAATAAAAAGTTTTCAGGTATGGAGAGCAGTGAATTTTCCATCCTTATTAGTTTTACTTATTGGAATGCTGTGTCTGCCATTTTGAAATAATTTATTGTTGTTTGGGAAATTTTTTAAATTATTTATGAAACTTAATTATTGGATGTTATTCTTTTCCTTAGATCATTATAAAAAGAATATTTCCAAGTATGGATTTACTTATATGATTGATTTATATTCCTTGATTGTATTGTTTGATGAATGATTTATGAAGACTGATGATGTTTCTATTTCAAAATACCAAAGCGGTTTCCCTGGTCAATCTTTTACTCTCATTACAATTCGCCACAAATTCTGACAAATTATAAACATTAATACAACTTGTTTTGTAGGACCAATACGCAAAGAGTCTGTATGTCAATCAGACCCACCATGGTAAGGTCACATTGCTTTATTATAAATCTCAAATATTTTTAGTATTTTTCTCCTTTTTTTATATAAAATTACTCCATGCTGCCACGGAACTGCAGTATAAATAGTCTGATAGACCTATTCCAATACTGTAGATAAATGTTCCAAATGTAAATATACAATCCCTACATCAATGATTCTTATCCATTAGAAAGGACAAAGTCCCGGTACTTATCTCATTCAAATAACAATGTCCCGATGCGATCGCGTTTCGAACCTAACGGTCCTGCTTCAGGGGAATCATCTACTCTAATTCTTCCAAAGTCAATCTTCCCTTTATGGCATCAATGGTGGATTCTTACGATACTTGCTTGGTGGTCTGAATTCAGACTCGAATTTGCGAGTCTATTACAATTATCCACTTATAAAAAAATGATTCTGAATTCTAAACTGTCTGTTACGGTCAAAAGATCAAAAACTCCTCCAATAACGCCAAATCCCTTTACAACATAGTAAACAACCTCATTTCTGAAAACATCACCTCCAACACAACAGAATCCAAAAATTTAAGCCAAGACCTAGCCACGTTCTTCAAGAACAAAGTATCCAAAATAACAGATGCCTTCATCAAATCCTCGACTGAAGAATACCAAACATCCACATCAAATACAGCACCATGGTCTAACTTTGAACCTATATCCTCCACGGAAACAGAGAAAATGCTAAGAAAAATAAACCCAGCTCGCCATGACCTAGACACCATCCCCACGCGAGAGCTAAAGGAAATTGCTCATTCCATAGCCCCAACAGTAGCAGCAATTATCAATAAATCACTCGAAGAAGGAGAGCTACCAGTTAAGTTAAAAATTGCAACAATCAGACCAATTCTGAAAAGAAAGAACCTTAACCCAGACGACCTGAACAACTACCGTCCAATATCAAACCTACCCCTACTTGCGAAACTGACCGAGAAGGCCGTCCTGAAACAACTTAATGAACACCTCGAGAACTACAAAATACTACAGCCCACCCAACACGACTTTAGGAAAAACCTCAGCACAGAAACTCTACTGCTCAACCTATCCAACAATGTTCTAAGAGGATTTGACAACAAAATAGGTCACACACTAATCCTTCTTGACCTTTCCGCTGCATTTGACACAGTTGACCACAAAAAGCTAATTTCCAGTCTAGTAAACATAGGGCTCTCTGGCAAAACTCTTGACTGGTTCTCTTCTTTTCTAAAAGACAGATACTTCAAAGTCTCCATCAACAACAATGCATCAGAAGCCATCCCCCTTGAAACAGGAGTACCACAAGGGTCTGCCCTTTCGGCCACACTCTTTAATAGTTATCTACTTCCTCTATGCCAACTCCTATCAAGCTTAGGAATAACTTACTACATGTATGCTGACGACATACAACTCCTCATTCCAATTACATCCACCACCGAAGATGCACTGATACTAGCCGCCTCTCATCTTGATTCGATCAAAAAGATGCTAAATAACCTAAAATTATGTCTTAACATGAGCAAAACTGAATGCATCCTAATCGAAAGAAAAAACTCAGGACCCATCCTTCCAAATAGATAACATCCACATTCAACTTAAGGACAACGTAAAAGACCTCGGTATTTGGATTGACAGTGAACTAACCTAAAAAAAGCACATCACAACAAAAACAAAGGAAGGTTTCCACAAACTCCAAATCCTGAAACACCTAAAACCGATGCTTCACCACCAAGATTAAATGGCTTCACCACCAAGATTAAATGGGCAATTTTCTCAGTGGAAGGGAGTGGACAGTGGAGTGCCTCAGGGATCTGTATTGGGACCCTTACTGTTCAATATATTTATAAATGATCTGGAAAGAAATACGACGAGTGAGATAATCAAATTTGCAGATGACACAAAATTGTTCAGAGTAGTTAAATCACAAGCAGATTGTGATAAATTGCAGGAAGACCTTGTGAGACTGGAAAATTGGGCATCCAAATGGCAGATGAAATTTAATGTGGATAAGTGCAAGGTGATGCATATAGGGAAAAATAACCCATGCTATAATTACACGATGTTGGGTTCCATATTAGATGCTATAACCCAAGAAAGAGATCTAGGTGTCATAGTGGATAACACATTGAAATCGTCGGTTCAGTGTGCTGCGGCAGTCAAAAAAGCAAACAGAATGTTGGGAATTATTAGAAAAGGAATGATGAATAAAACGGAAAATGTCATAATGCCTCTGTATCGCTCCATGGTGAGACCGCACCTTGAATACTGTGTACAATTCTGGTCGCCGCATCTCAAAAAAGATATAATTGCAATGGAGAAGGTACAGAGAAGGGCTACCAAAATGATAAGGGGAATGGAACAACTCCCCTATGAGGAAAGACTAAAGAGGTTAGGACTTTTCAGCTTGGAGAAGAGACGACTGAGGGGGGATATGATAGAGGTGTTTAAAATCATGAGAGGTCTAGAACGGGTAGATGTGAATCGGTTATTTACTCTTTCGGATAGTAGAAAGACTAGGGGACACTCCATGAAGTTAGCATGGGGCACATTTAAAACTAATCGGAGAAAGTTCTTTTTTACTCAACGCACAATTAAACTCTGGAATTTGTTGCCAGAGAATGTGGTTCGTGCAGTTAGTATAGCTGTGTTTAAAAAAGGATTGGATAAGTTCTTGGAGGAGAAGTCCATTACCTGCTATTAAGTTCACTTAGAGAATAGCCACTGCCATTAGCAATGGTTACATGGAATAGACTTAGTTTTTGGGTACTTGCCAGGTTCTTATGGCCTGGATTGGCCACTGTTGGAAACAGGATGCTGGGCTTGATGGACCCTTGGTCTGACCCAGTATGGCATTTTCTTATGTTCTTATGTTCTTAACAGTCTTACAATCCCTCATCTTCAACAGCCTTGACTACTGCAATTCTCTCCTGATAGGTCTACCTAAAGTGACCTTAAAGCCACTTCAATTACTACAGAACATGGCAGCGAGAGTCCTAACCGGCAAAAAGAAATCAGAACACATCACACCCGTGCTCAACAGTCTACACTGGCTTCCAGTTGAAAAAAGAATTGAGTTCAAATATTAACAGTCCTACACAACGCAATTTATAAAACAGATAGCACAGCCCTTGACAATGTCATACATATACACAGACCGCAACGTTAAACTAGATCAGCATGTAAATTACAACTAGAAATACCATCACTCCCATTAGCCAAGCTTTCCACCACAAGGAACAGAGCCGTATCCATCGCCGGTCCGAAACTATGGAACTCACTACCAGAGCAACTGAGTTCACTAAGCAACATTAAATCATTTAAAAAAGAGCTCAAAACATGGTTATTCAGCCAAACATTCAAAGATGGTATTGGCTAATCTCACATAACATAACATAACAGACCCAATGCATAACCTCTATCGGATATACAATGGAACCACTAGGGCTTTGTCACAGAACATTTTAAGTTATAAATCACATGGTTAGATCACAGATGTACCCTGTTATAATTGTTTGAAGTTTTTTGGTTGTATTAAGTTATTTGGATGTTCCTCAGTTTCTCAGTTTCTCTGTTAAATGTATTAGGTTGTTGTACATGTAAACCAGAGTGAAAGCTGCTAGCTATACCTCGGTATATAAAAACTTTTAAATAAATAAATAAATAATACAGACATTTGTGAGTTACTATTTCAGATTACAGATAGGAATCAGTACTCGCTCCTCGAGGGCCCATGTTCCTAAACACTCTGAAGATTCTCTACTGTCTAGAAGCTATTACAGATACAGACTATTGTGAGTTACCACCGTTCTCTCAGAGCTTTCCCTGGAACCAGGTAATCGCTCCTCGAGGGCCGAACCCTTTCCAGCTACTGAGCTTTCTCAAAACCTTATGTGAGTTATCATCTTAGTACTGGCTATGTATAACAGCATACCCTGCCTATTCACTATCTACAGTCTCTTTACAGCTCAGCAACCCTGGGATCGCAGTTCCATTATCTGAGGGACTTCAGCCCTGCCGGGCATATCAGCTCACTACTGCCACCTCTCGTGGTTCTACTACCTGTCTAATAAAAGAACTATCTGTGTCTGTCTCCATACTCAAGCCTAGCCGGTGGTCCCTCTCAGGATCCCCTCCTGGGGGCGCTGTCATCTGCCATTGGTCCAAGGATTCACCTATTTACATTCCTGTCCAGCTGAGCACCCTCTCTAGTACTCTGCTGATACAGATTGCCAACTCAGCAGTCTATATCATAACAGATTGCCAACTCCTTAGCAGATCCGTAACAAATTGCTAACTCCTCCCCCCTGGAGGAGTAGATCCTATCAGATTGCTACTCTCATCTACTAGCTCCTCCCATCAGCATAGCAGATTTCTATCAGATTGCTAATTCCTCCTTCCACAGGAGCAGATTTCCAACAGATTGCTAACTCCTCCTTCCACAGGAGCAGATTTCTAACAGCAGGGTAGCGGGGGGGGGGGGGGAGGGGAGGGGAGGGGGAGAGGGCCTGGAAGCAGCATGTGCAGAAACTTTCTAACTCACACACTAGCAACCTCACATGTTCACTCACACTCTCACACACACACTCTCACACACACATATGCCCATTCACATACACACACATTTCTCTTCCTCACACATACACATTCATACTCACTCTTCTCCCTTTTCTACATACACACACACACACATGCACTGATTCATTTCTCTCCCTCTTCCATACACATTCATGCACTCTCACACACAAAAGCACACTGATTCCTCTCTCTTTTTCAAACACTCATTCACGTCCCTCTCTCTTCCACACTAATACATGCACTCACACACACACGCACACTCACTCTTCTTCCTTTTCCTCACACACGCACACTCATTCACTTCTCTCCCTCTTCCACACACACATTGACTATCACGTACACACATGCATACTCATTCTCTCTTCTCACCTTGATCCCCATTTAGCCACAGGAGCCGTCTCTTTCCTCAGGCTCACGAGACAAATCTGCCGTGTCCTCCTCTTCTGCAGCATCAGGCCCACGCTGCCCTTGCTTCGTTCCCTGTGCGCAGCCTGACGCTGCTGCTCTTCCTGTATCTGCAGTTTCTTTTTTCCTCATGCGCAGGGAGGGTGGGGAGGCGGGCGCTGTACTCCTGCTTGTCTTACTCCTCTTGTGCAGCCCCGCGCTTCTCTTCATCCTCCTGCAACACATGTGCCATTACTGCCACTCCTCCTCCTTCGGGCTCGTGCTGCTCCAGTCAGTTTTTCTCCCAGCCTTATGTAGCAGGAGATGCAGTGTTTTTTGGGTGTTGGCCCGGAGATCCAGCAATTTGTTCAGAATTCCAGAGTCTCTGGGCCAGATTTAGAGAGTTCCCAGGTATGCTTGTGAGACAGGGAAGAGGTAGACTACATACTGTTCTTTTATGGCAACTAGGCCTAGCTACTGAATGGAAATGAAACTATTGCATTTATTTATTTTCACATGTGTCTCTCAGGGGACATTGGCTGTACTTTCTGTACCTTACTAATACCCTTACACATGCAGCATAGTAAGACTGCTGGTGGATGGGAATGCAGAATATCTGGGTTCAGGGGAGAAGAACAATAGGGTGCTGTGTGTTTTCCACCACTCCTTCTCTAATACTTCTCAAGCATGCATCTGCCTCTCCAGCCTTCGCCACTTATAATTGCCAGTACTCCAGATTTCCACCTTCTCAATAGTGGACCTATAGCCCTATGTGTGGTTCCATATCCCGGGAATGCTGTTCCCTGCTCTCCCTTCTTTCCTTAATCTGTCTGTTTGACCACTTCACCACCACAGAAAATCTTGCTCTCTCTAATTGCTCCCATGACCTATAGCAGAGAAAAACCCTACCTGATATTCTTCTTCACATTTCCCTCTGATGCCTTTTCTGTTTTCCCCACCCCCCTTCCTCTGATGTTCTATCCTTCTTTTTTTCATCTCAACCTCATGGTCACCAGCAACCTAGGGAGCAGGGCCTGGTCTGCTAGCTTGAAGAATATGTAGGCTCAATGCCTAGGACTAGCCGAAGCTGTGGGGCTGACATGTAGTCACTTCCTCCAAAGTTGCAGAGTAAGGTGAAAGCTATCCCTTGGTGTCTACGATCTATCCTTTGTCATTTACAACCCTCTATAACCACATTCCTCTTCTGGGCTCAGCTATGAAGATTGCAGATTGAGAGATTTTGGAGAGGGGGAATTGAGGGAAGTGCTTGAAAAACAACACCCCTTCTGCTCTACCTCTTAAGCATGAAAGGAAAGGGCGTGAAGTGCCATCATGGCAATTCCCACACCAAAAAAGCCATAGAGGTCAATATTCTAAACCATTTAGATGGATAACTCACAAGTTAGCCATGTTACTCCAAGTTACCCATTTAAATATTTATCTTTGATTATTGACCGCATGGAAACTGTCAGTACACAAGTAGATACAGACTAAATAATATTCGAAAATGCAAAACCATTTTTATTTGACATGTTAAATTTTTTAATTTTTAAGCTATTTATAATATTTTTTTTTTAAAAGGGATGGGGGGCATAAACTAGAGAGCAAACAAGTAAACAAACAAAAACACCAGGGAATTAGGGACACTTGCAAACTCAGATTTAAGAATCTGCTCAGGATGGATATTGCCTCGTGGCAAGAATGGCCTGACCATGGCAGCGCACCAACCTGAGCAGTCTCTCAAGGGCATTTTTGCATCCTCTTCTGCTCCTGTGCATTCGCCTGTACCATAGCTTCAAATTGCTGCCTAGAAAGAGGATCTTCGCTGGGAGCAGATGCTCCCGTTGGAGAACCTCTTTCTGGCCGCAGTGGTGTGGAGAATGGAAGAGGAAGCAGGAGGAGATGCAGGCCTCCCTGAGCTAGTAATGGCTGGCCGGTCTGAGTCTCCCTAACTCTGTAGGCAAACCGGGAAAGAGGCCCTATGGGGATGGAGAGAAGGTCTGGGAGCTGTTGAGGCCCGGAGTTTGCCTGCTGGGAGCGAAGGGGCAGGACCACCACCACTGGTTCCCTTGGTGGTGGATGGGGTGGGCTAAGAGCATCCTTTTCCTCACCAGAGGTCACTGCTACTGCTTCCTCGAGGGCTGGGGCTAGGGTCGCACCACTGCCTCCTGCTCCATCTTCATCCTCATCGGAGGAGGAGGACAATGACGAGGAGCTGTTATCTGTGAAGACAAAAGCAACTGTGTCGTGTTGTATGCTCACATGCTGCAGATTATGATGCAAAGGATGACTGAGGCACTTAGAGGAATTGAGGGCAAAGGGAAGCATTGTTAGGCATAGGACAACCCTGTCATCAAGATGCTGGCTTCCATATAGATAAGTGAATGGACATCCAGATGGTTAATGTGAGCAGGATGTAAATTGATGGAGGCTACTATGTGCTAGGGGGTGAGGATAAGAAATGTGCAACAGGGTTGACAGTGACCATTAGAGGTGTACGTAGCAAGGCATGTAGAGTTGTGATGCTACACATTGTTCTATTGGACCACAACCCTGCTTTTTACATGGAAATCCATGTAGGAGTGGGACTAAAGTCCTTGAAAGCATACCAGCTAGGCTAGTCTTTCCTAAATTATTTCCGGATAGTGGAGCCTGTGACAGAGGGATGTGTGAATGATGGTTAGTAGAAGGTGAAGGCTGAGACCACATGTAGCAGAGCTGGAGGCAATTAGTGTGGTACTTGATGCAGAGAGGACATAGATAGAGCAAGTTGACTATTCCCATTTGGCCTGAGGAATATCTTACCTCCAGCCCCATCCCGCCGAACACACAGCTGGCCTATCCAGTGCCTCTGCTTCAGGTGCAGGTCCTGGGTCGTCTTCTTCAGCTCTTCAATCTACAGGGGGGAAAAAGGTTGGACCCCCCCCCATTAATAGTGCACTGTTGCTGTTAATATGAGCACCATACTGATATGTTACTATTGATTATTAATCTTTAAGACAAGAGTAACTGTAACACTCAACCCTCCCATGCATGGCCTGACCCTCTCCACCCATGCCCTCATCCCCCTCTATCCCCTCCCCCTAGTACCCCACATTGCATGGCCTGACCCTCTCCACAGACTCACAAAGATGAGCGCGCGAGATGTGTTATGTGCACGCCTATGCGCGCATGATATGCGCACGTGTTTGTGTGCAGCTATATGTACATTTTCTAAAGTACATGCATAATTTGGCACACCATTGAAAATTCCTTCATTTCACCATGCACCTGTATAAGTGTGTATGTGTGTGCATGCACACTCATTTTAAAATCAGTTTGACACTTCTTTAGAACAATGTAGGCTGTTTGAAAATTATCTTTCCCATGTACACAAAAATAAGCTATGCACGAAGGTCTTAGCATGTATGCTGAACTCGTCTGAAAAGATGTTAGTATACGCTAAAATTAATGTACACGTACATGTAACTGATAGAACATCAGAGAGAAAAGAGGCTTTATAGGATGCGTGCTAAATCATATAGGATGCTCTCTTCCAAGTGCTATTTAGAACACTCGCTAAGGCCTAATTGTTCACAACTGATCTGACCAGGTGTCAATGTTTTAGTGTGCATGCTATTTCAAATACTCAGCTAACAGGATGCTTTGAGGGTTCCTGATGGAAGAGATGAGGCTGGTAGAGCAGAAGGTATTGTAGGAGGTCTGGAGTAGAGGACAGGAAAGAGAGAGAGATGAAGGATAGCGAGACAATGAGAGAGGGAGAAAAGAGAAAGTCATAGAGGAGAGACACCAGCATACACTTAAGTACACATTTATTTAGAGAAGAAAATGTATTTTCTAATCAAAGGTTCACCAATGATAATTGCTTTTCAAGCATTGTTATGCACTTCATGGTATATAAGGAACAATGTTGTAACTATTGCAAGGAACAAGCAAAAAAAAAACAATTGAAGGAAATATACATGGATTTATGTGCACCAATGCTAGTGGATTCTACTGGTGGTAGCCAGTACATATTTGTCATAATAGATGATTGCAGTCAGAAGTTCAATGCATTTTTTCTTAAGCACAAAGATGAAATCCCAGATATTTTCATTGATTATTTACGACACTCAGTACCAAACAGGTAAGAATCTGAAATAAGTCCATACTAGGGATTTTCATTCATTTGAAATTTATGCCATTTTTGTAATGAAAAAGTCAATTTTTGGTTGGTTACAAATAGAACAACTTACCCGAAAATATACGAAAATATCCACAAGGAATAGATCATTCAGATATTCCATACTGGCCTTATTAGAAGTTTAATGTATCTTGTACAGACAACAAGACCAGATAGTACATTTGCAGTTCATTATTGGAGTCATTCAATATTTGCTATACAACCGTACACTGGAAGATACCCAAACACATTCTCAGATATCTTTAAGGAATAAAAGATCTTTTGTGTTACGAAGCTTCTGGAGAAAGAATAATTGATTATTCAGATACAAGTTGGAAATCTCAGACTCAAGGTGGAAGATTTACCAGAGGTTTTGTAAACAAACTATCACAAGCAGCAATTACAAGCAGCAATTAGCCAAAAAGCTGGTAACAGATACAGGCCGATGCACGCATTACACATATTTGGATGTACGTTTTGAATGCCCATCCAAAACCCCTCATGTAATAAGGGAATTTTAGTACGTCCAAAATGTGCGTCCAAATGTGCTCATCACATGTAAATTCATGTTGATGAGGCTATTAGCTATTACCCCCGATGCAAAAGAAAAAAAATGTGCGCCCAACATGCACATTTTTACTCTCAAAAATGAACGCCTGCCCAAGAGCATGCGTTCATTCTTGAGGAACCCCAAAAGTTTACAGAAAAGCAGAAAATATTGCTTTACTGTATTTCCTCCGACTTTATATCGTGGTGATATTAATTCGGAGGAACCGAAAAAAGGAAAACCATGAAAAATAAAATAAAATAAAATGTGTCGCCAGCAGTCAGGTTCAGAAAATGGACACTCAATTAACAAGCGTCCATTTTTCCTAACTCATGGCTGTGCACAGGTTAAGGAAATGGACGCTTGTGAAATTGAGTGTCCGTTTTCCTAACCCACTTCTGGGCACCCGATGCCGAGGAGGTGCTAGGGACGCAAAATTTTTCCTAGCGCCTCCTTTTTTACCGCGGCAGCCCATTTAAATATAGAATCAGGTGCCCAAGAGAAGTGGATCAGCGTGCGTTAAGAGAGTGGGCGTTCAATCATGAGTGCCCTTTTAACGCGCGCCGATATTGAATTGGCCTGATAGTCTGCTTTTCTACTTGAGAAACTGAATACGTTGTTCAGTGCAAAACTATCAAAGAAAGACAGTGAGTAACTAAAATTCTAGAAGAACTTGGATTTAACAAGAACTGTACAAACCCAGTAGACATAAAAACTGTCAGCCAATTCACAACAAAATTGGTGGACAGTACAACTCAGTACATTGTTTTAAAATAACTTATTAATAAGTGATGATGTGAAACAGGAAAAATTTCAACTGAGCTGCATTCCAACAGAAGAGATGATTACTGGTGCCTTGACCAAGCTACTTCAGAAGAATGAGATTCAGTTCTGTATGCAAGAATTTGAACTCATTAAAGAAGATTGCCATAGCAAGTAACATTCTTGAGAGTGGGAGGGTGTTGGAAACGTATTTCATGTCACTGTGCTGGACTGTACTGAGCTTGCAAGTACCAGACTGTTTTGATCTCTATTACTGCTTTCATGCTGCTCTGCTTGTTTACTTACTTGCTTCCTGTTTATGTGTGAATTAAGTTGCTGGTTGCTTACAGTTCAGTTTTAGCTTGTTAGTAAAGCAGGGCCTTTTTTGCTGTTCTTTCAAAGGAGAAACTTTGCTGGCTTGTTTGTTTTTTCTTTAGAAAGCATTCTCTTATCTAAACGAACTCTGTTGTGTCACAGATCTCTTAAAAGTCTGTCATAGGACAACAACAGGATTTCTGAGGCTTCAGCACAAACCGTTTTCAATACTATAGGGTTCTCACGGGGGTGGGGATAGTTGGATGCAGTTGTCCTTCTGACTCGGGGGTGGCAGATTTCCTTCTCTGATGTGAATAGGATGGATGTGCCAGAGCTGGCCAAAGCACCTTTTGATACCAGTCCTTCTTCTTGGCAGCCATCTTAGGTGTGTGCTTTTATGTCTCCTGGAAGTCTCCTTTCTTTCTTGACCTCCTCTCCTGAATACTCTTTGGCATCTGCTTTCAGCAACGACAACCAGCCCTATGTGCCAGGCTAACTTTTACACAGGTTTGCAGCAAATGGGGCTGGGCCATGAGGAAAAGGGGACTGTGCGTGCTGAGTTCAGCATGTACTAGAGAGCACAATTTTCAAAGACCCCCCCATCTCCATGGGTAAAAGGCTGCGGAAATGGCTTTGAAATTGCCCTCCCTAGGGCTAAATTTAACTTTATTAGCAAAGGAGTTTTACAAAAAAAAAAAAAAAAAAAATCAGTGAATGCCGCCATTTTTGGAACAACTATTTCTGACCAATCAGATTTCCTCCTTCCCAGACTTGTAGATGATAGTAAGTACCTGAAACAATGGCATCCCTGAACTGCACACTCCTAACCCAATGAACAAAGCTATTCACAAAGCTCACCCCCCCCCCCCCCCCCACCACCCCAATAAGCTTGTGAAACAGCAAAGCATGTAGAAGTGGTGCAAGAAATGTCCGGACTGTGAACACCGCCAACACTCAGAGCTGATGTGCGGCTGTAACGGGTGGTAGGAATCAGCCTCCGTCAATGCTATGGTACTATTTGCATGCAGGTAGAAGAACGCACGTAATTCCATAATGCGCATACCTTTGCCTGCATTGTAGTGGAATCGTTCCCAGGTCGGGGGGAGAAAACCAAGCACAAAGTTTAGAATATTCAAAACTTTGCACAGTGTCGTTTTGGGTCACAAAAGGCAGCCGAAGAGAAAAGGAGGCAAAAATCTCTGAGGGTACTGTTTCCTCAGGCAGGTTTCAAAGGGAACGTGCCCACCTGCTTTCATTTTGAAAACTGATACAGAGATTGTGGATAAAAAGCCCCCACAGACTTTGCAAGCATGCGAGGAGTATGACAATCGCCCCCTTACCGCAAAGTGCCAGGCCATAATAACAATTGGAAACGCTGTAAGAAGGCATTGCTGTTCAGCAGCAGGAGGCCGAGAGCAGTCTATGTGGCCTGTACAGTCATTTTCAATTAATCACTATCAATTATAAACAAAATATCCTGCTGTAAAAAAAAAAAAAAAAAAACCCAACCTCCCTGTTTCATTGTATTTCATGGCACAATGAAAGCATTTCACAGTGAGAATCCAGATTTTATGGAACGTCTCACATTTCAGGATATTTGCAACTTTTGAACCTGGGATTGTAAGTCACTTGCTATCTCTGTGCTAATGTCAGCTAACTAAAATAAACAAAATAAAATAGCACTGTGTTTAAGATCTCCAGATGACCTATGTAGTGGTATCCTTTTGCAGGCACTGCGAAAACTTGGCCAACAGCCACCGCCCCTTATTGAGATGTTAGAGATATGCAAACCTTTTTTTTATTTAAGTTGGCAAATTATTTTGATGAACTATCAAGAAATTCACAGGTTCATCAAATTACTTCATCCAACTATTTTTTTTTCCTTTTTTTTATAAATCCGATGCAGTTCCTGATCTGTGGGGTATGCAGTGAATCCACATCAAATTAGATTGGATTTTTGCCTAGAAAATCCCACAGCTCAGTGAGTCTGTGTTCTAGGAAAGGGAATTATCTGGATTTATCTGGATTTATCTTTCTCTAACTAGGGCCTGGATTCCCCATTCTGTCGCAGAATGGTGAATCCAGCGAAAGCGGAGGAGCGAGGGGGGCGGCGGGCCTGCAAAAGCCAGCAGCCATCGCACCACTGCGGTGTTATCGCTGCCGGTTTCGCACCCAATAGCACCACCGAGAAAGGTGGTGCTATTGGGCACGCTACTGGTGACGATAACGTGGCTTACCTTATCGCTGCCAGCGAAGACATTGCGGAGTCTGCCCCAACTCCACCCCTAGCAAGCTATCACACGCGAAAAGGGACTCTTCACGTGCGATAGCGGCTTATCACACGCGATAAGCTTTACAAAATGACCCCCTAGGTTTTTCATCCACTGGATCCTGTTTGCATAATGCCAGGCTTTTCAACATCAGCCACTGCAAACTGAAAAAACTGAGTGAATTTTTTCATTATTTTATATTTTCGCACTATTAAGGTGGCAAGATAGATATACATTATTCAAGAATAACAGATATCCTTCATGTCCAGCTTTTAATGGTCTAGGAGCTCTGCCTATATGATAATCCAGAGGAAAACTTAAAAAAAAAAATTCCCTTTGAATCTGCATCGAGTTCTGAAGAACTGTGCAAAAGAAATGTCTCTACTACCCCAAAAATGATGATCAGCACAAGTCTCTGGAGCTGGATTTTTCCCCTATAGTCTAGCTATATTTGTTATACTCCCCTGTTTCTCTTTTCCTCAAAACATTCCTCCAGTTGTTGTAAAGTTATTAAAGGAACAATCTTCAAACTGCCCAGTTTGCTGCAAAGTCCAGGAACACATTTTACCAATCGTCTTTGTACCAGTTTTCAAAGTGAAGGTAAGTGCTTACCTTCACCTTGAAAAACTACCCCTGGTTAAAAGTACCCGCAGACATTTGTATCTGCTTCTCCTGCAGGCACTTTTTCTGTGGAAAATAACACACATAAATGGGAAAAGGCAGTCCATGGGGCGTTATTATCCTTCTCCCAGCGTGGCTAAAGGTGCGGATGAGCTGGGGTAAGGCTGGGTCATTTTCAGACAGCCCTTTCACCCGGGTGAACTGCTACTTGCCCAGGTAAGTGGCTTTTGAAAATTGCCCTGCCCATCTTTTAGCTTTGACAGTCTTTGTTGGTAAAATGTTTTATAATTTCATCTCTCTTATAGCCCCTCCTCTGAAAATGATGAAATCCATTTCCTCTCAAGTGCAGAGCATGGTCCCTTGTTTTCTTTGTTGTCCCCAGAGGGTCACCGATATATTTGTACAGTATAATTAAATCCCCCTTCTAAGGACACCAGTCTCAGTTTTGATAGTCTATGTTTTTTGTTATCAGTCTAGTGGCCCCTTTTTGTATTTTTCTAAAATTGTGACATTCTTTTTTGAAGATGGGTGCCTAAAAAAAGCTGAATCCCATGCCCCAAATGAGTTTGACGAAGGTCTTATACAGCAGAAGGATCTTTGATCCTTGCTTCTAAACTCTTTCCTCCCTGTCTAATGGGTAAACTAGCGTGCTTGACTTGTGAACTCACTTGAATGCACAGAAATAAAAGTAGATAAATGGATAAATAGACAGATAGATGAAGGAGACACCTTTTAATTGGACTGACAATATATTAGTCCAATGAAAAGATTAAGGTATCATCTTATTTTGTTGTTGCCCTTTAATTCTTTTCTGTTTATTGAACGTCAGTTTAATGAACATACCAATGTTAGGTTCTTATAACAGATCAGCTGCTAACATTCTTGATAGGAATGTGCATTCGTTTAACACACAAAAAAAAGTGTTAAATAGGATGAATAAGGCCATTTTCTATTCATTCCACACAACATTATGGTGCCAGCTGCTCTTGAGACAGGCGCCTCTGTATCGCTCCATGGTGAGACCGCACCTTGAATACTGTGTACAATTCTGGTCGCCACATCTCAAAAAAGATATAATTGCGATGGAGAAGATACAGAGAAGGGCTACCAAAATGATAAAGGGAATGGAACAGCTCCCCTATGAGGAAAGACTAAAGAGGTTAGGACTTTTCAGCTTGGAGAAGAGATGACTGAGGGGGGATATGATAGAGGTGTTTAAAATCATGAGAGGTCTAGAACGGGTAGATGTGAATCGGTTATTTACTCTTTCGGATAGTAGAAAGACTAGGGGGCACTCCATGAAGTTAGCATGGGGCACATTTAAAACTAATCGGAGAAAGTTCTTTTTTACTCAGCACACAATTAAACTCTGGAATTTGTTGCCAGAGGATGTGGTTAGTGCAGTTAGTATAGCTGTGTTTAAAAAAGGATTGGATAAGTTCTTGGAGGAGAAGTCCATTACCTGCTATTAAGTTCACTTAGAGAATAGCCACTGCCATTAGCAATGGTAACATGGAATAGACTTAGTTTTTGGGTACTTGCCAGGTTCTTATGGCCTGGATTGGCCACTGTTGGAAACAGGATGCTGGGCTTGATGGACCCTTGGTCTGACCCAGTATGGCATTTTCTTATGTTCTCATGCCAAAGTGATGTCACTTGGGTACCAGCATCAGGGCTAGTAGTGCCATTTCAGTGGCAGAGCAGGGGAAGTGGGTTCCTGCCCTTTTTATGTTTTTAATTTAGGACTCACAACAACAGGGCAAGTGGAGGCTGGGAAGGGGATCGGAGAGGCCTGGGGAAGCCCAGCGGCTAAGCTCAGATCTCGAGGATATCTTGTAGGGGGGGGCAGAAGGCAATTTGAAGAGTATCGGGGAGGTCCAATTTGATTGGTTTTCTTGGGGGGTTAGTTTAATGTGGTGGGAGGTTCAGTTCGGGAAATGAACCAAACCAAAAAAAAAAAATTTAAATAAACTGACAAAATGAAAAAAACAAAACAAAACACCCCAAAATGAAAATACAAACCTAGCTGAAACTTCTTGTCCTGCAATCCGTAATTCTTGAAAATCCTAAAAAAATTGGTCTGGCAGGACCCTTCTCTTCTAAACCCATGCAGAATCTTGCTAAATATACACCTGCTGTCCATGTGTGTAACCTCCTCTTTCAGAATGGTTTCCAGTACTCCACCAGAACTGATATTTATTTATTTATCTATTTATTTATTGCTTTTATAAACCGTCAATCTGTGGGGACAATCTTAACGGTGTACAAAGTTATAACAATAAACACTACAGGTGCAATATAAAAATGATAAAAAGAATAAAGAAATAAATAAAAACAAATAAGAGGCATACAAAGTAAAAAGCATATAAAATGAACATAAAAGATGACTAAAAACATACAAAATAGAAACAAGCAAAAAAAACGATCTCAATAATTATATGTTGCTAGTATGCCATGGCTGATAAAGGAATTTAAGAGTTGTAAGCCTTTCTAAAAAGCCAAATTTTCAACATCTTTTTAAAGGCCTTAAGATCTTTTTGCAATCGTAGTTCACAAGGAATTTGATTCCACATCGTTGGTCCTGCTACAGAAAAGGGGAGATCTAATTGAAGGGACTGTTAATAGCCCTTTATTAGCCAATATCAAGTTTCTTTCCGGTGTGAAAATGAAGTTGAGCATTGAGCCATTCTGTGTTGTCATGGTATACAGTTTTGTGGATCAAACATAATATTTTATAATCAATGCGGAAATTGATTGGAAACCAGTGAAGATTGATTAAAGTAGGTGTAATGTGATCAAATTTTTTTCCACCGCAGAGAACTCTTGCAGTGGCGTTCTGAAGTAACTGCAAGGGTCTAATACTGATTGAGGGTAGACCAAATAACATAGCATTGCAATAATCAATTGTGGAGAACTGTTCTAAAATCATTAAAATCTAATAGAGGTTTCAATCATTTTAGAACATGGGGTTTATAAAAACCATCTTTGATTTTGTGGTTTATTTCAGCTTTTAGTCTTAATTTGCGATCGATAATAACTCCTAAATCTCTTACTTGGGGGACCAAATTAATATGCATAACATTTTCCTGGTCAGTAGAATAATTTGTTTTTTGATGGTTTAGAATCAATTTCATGTGTGATAATAATTGTTTGACCATGAATAAGTAAACTTCAAGAATTTTGAGAGTTTCAGAAAGAGAAATTTTTATGGGAATTAAAAGTTGTACATCATCTGCATAAATAAAGTGGGTGATTCCTGTTAATAGCTTAGAGAGTGGCAAAAGGTAGATATTAAAAAAGGTCACCGATAATGATGATCCTTGAGGAACTCCAGATTCAATTTTAATTTTTTGGGAATAATTAGTATTTTTACTTGGAAAGAGCAGTCAGAAAGAAAAGAATTTGAACCAAGAGAGGACAGAACCAGACAGACCAATATCCTGCAGTCTTAAGTGAAATGTCAAAGTCAATCGTATGAAATGCTGCTGATAGATCCAAAAGGATAAGTAAATAAGAGTGACCATTGTCGAAACCTCGAAGAACTGTATCAGAGAATGTTAGAAGAAGAGTTTCTGTGCTAAAAAAATTTCTAAATCCGTGTTGTAAGGGGTAAAGAATGTTGTTGGAATCTAGAAAATCCAAGAGTTGTTTCGATAATTTTGGTGAGAAATGATTAATTGGATATAGGTCTGAAGTTATTAAAATCAGTGGGGTCTTTCTTATTGTATTTTAGGATTGGTTTGACTCTTGCACATTTTAAAGGCTGTGGCATATGACCTTCAGACAGAGAAAGGTTAACTATTGTAGTGATATTTGGAACAATCAAGTCTGAGACTAGTTTTAAGTATTTTAAGGAGATCGGGTTCCAAGGATGGTTAGCAGGTTTAACGCTGGAGAGTATAGATTAAATTTCAGAGGAGGTGGCAAGTTGAAAATTGGACCAAGAGATTGAGGGGTCTCCTGCTAAGGAGATAGCTTGAGGGGGGGGGAGGGGGGGGGTTCATGAAAATTATGCTAAATGATTTGTGATTTTTTTCTTTAATTGAGTATCTTCAGAGGAAGTGAAAAAAGAATCTGGAGAAGATGTAGTCAGACTCTGCATGAGTGTGAATAAGGCTTTGGCCTTAAATTTTAGGCCATGAATTTTGTTACCATGATATGTTCGTTTGGCATTATTTATAGCTGATCTATATTTGGATAATGATATTCTGTAGGCCAACAGATTATTCTCAGTGGGCTCTTTTCACCAGGTTCGTTCTCTCTAAGCAGCCTTTTCATATCTCTCAAATTTTGAGTAAACCAAGGATTTTGATATTTTATTTGAGATAGATTTGAGAGGATAAACTCTTCTATCGTTACCCTTTTCTGACTTAGGTCCTTTTTTTGATTATGGGCACTCATGTGCTGTTTGCCAGTTCTAAAGAACCTGCTCTGCCAAAGGTGATGCCTAAAATATTTAATATAGTGATCATGCAGCTTTTTAACACACTTCCTGTCATATCCTTGAATGAAAACCATCCAGTCTGGGAACATTATTAATCTGCCATGATGCAGGCCGTTTTATGCTTATTCCTGCGCTGTGCAAAACAGTTTGGTTTAGTTCACTTACCGCATTATCCTCAGCAAGCAGTGTATCCATTGTAAATAGTACCTGTAGAAAAGTGCTAGAATTTGCACAAGTATGAAACTTGTGAACAGTCGTGCCAAGAACTGAATGGAAAAGTCATTTAAGAGTTTCTGGGTTTTTTTCCCAATCTTCTGTATCATTTTATTCTCAAGATACTTAAATAACTATTTGGAGTTGGTCCTTAACACCGTTCCTTTCATTGTTCATTTTGGCCGGCCTAGTCATACTCTGGCACGGTTTGCTTCATGATTTTAAGGCTTTCTCTCTCTCTCTTGTTTTCCATTATTCTGAAGGCTCTCTTTTTTTCTCAAATTGTTTCCTATATTTTGTGATTGAACCACTGAGATTAACCTTTTTGTCCTTCTATTTATTTTCCATGGCTAATTTCTTAGCAGCTTAACAAATTACTTTTCAAAACCTCCGGTTTCCTCTCCATGTCTTTCCCAATGTGTCTTGCCTCCCACTTCGCTTCAGCCAGCCAGCTGTGTACAAGTCTAAAGCTGACCCATTGACAGTTTAATATCTTGGTTTTTCATTTTCTCTTTTCTGCTGTTGTCATTCTCACTAATGATATCAGGCTGTCTGTACTCACTGCTCCCTAAGGTGTAAATTGTCAAAACATGGTGAGAGAAAAACAAAAAGGGGCGGGTTAGGGATGTTTTAGGGCGGGGTTTAGAGGTTCACACACAAATTAGTATTTTGTAAGTGGTAGATGTGCATTCATTACCAAAGGAGTCTGTGCACTTCCACACCTGCTAATTAAGTTGTCTATTGTCTACAGTTTTTGAGTGGGAGGTTGGGGGTTAAGTACTGGAGGAGGGAGGTATGAGTTAACTGGTGCAGGTGTCAGTGAAATGGTGACTGCACGTATGCTAACAAGTATTTTCATAAGAGGGGTATGCGCATTCTTTATAAAATACCTGCCTCTGTGTCTAACTCGGGGTTTTATGTGCACATGTCCCAATTATTATTACAGGTATAAAATATATGCCTGTACGTTTATTAGATAAAGTATGCATTTTCCTGGATTACAAATATATACATGCGTACTGAAACATACACCTATACTTTCAGAGCTGAAATACAAGGTATTTTATAAACTGTGTGGCTCCCACTCCATAATTTATAAACTACTGCTGTATCTTTAGACGCACTGTCTTATAAGTGTATGTGCTTACTTATGCACACTATAGAAAATTACTTTTCCTATGTTCTATGACCTGCAGACCCTCTACAATCCTCTTCTAGTTTATAAGGACCAGATTCAAAAGTACCTTTAATGTATTAGTGCTTGTACCTGCTCAGAGAGATAATTAACGTAACTCCATCCCTGGGTGCAGATTGTACTCTAATGGGGCCATAAAAGTATTTATAGGTTCTTTGGGGCAGGGACCCTGGCAAGCTGTGCAACCTACTGTCCTTCCCAAGGTATAGGTTCTTTCGACTGGGAGAAGAAAGGAATCCTCTCAAGTCCCAGGGTGGAGTGACTAACTCTACTCTCCTGACTTCTCAGTGTGAGGGAATAATTGACACACCTTGTGTATGCTGGAAGTGCCAAAAAAAAGTCAATGGATTCACTGTGTTAGTCTCCAAATAAATCTTTACTGTGAAAATGTATGAAAATGGCACAAAACAGATCCACAACACCACAGAATCTTCTCTTTTACAGTCTGCTCCTCAATCTGTGCAGGAATATCGGCCGCCAGAGCCAGGGGAACCTCTGCCCGCCAGGGCTCGGAAAAATAGAATCCTCAGGTGGTGCAGGGGGTCCTTTAGATGGGCCGAACCTCCTTTCCAAGTGGCAAAAATATTAAGGTACAGTCTCTGTACAGAGAGATAAACACTCTCTCTCCCCAGGGAATAGAAGCACCGGATGGGTTTTTTCACAGATGTTAGGCTTACCCCCTGTACTTACAGTTAGTTTGTTTCAATATTCCTTTGTTTCTAATTCAGTCCTTGTCCGTTTCTGTTGCGATCCCTGATGGAAGAGATCCCCTGAAGCAGGGAACTCTCTGTGCTCGATACAGAAACGGAAGGAAGTCAGAACTTCCTCCTGGATCTTGAAATTAATCTTTCAAAAAACTGAAGATAACACAGGTGTGCACCCTTACAGCAGGTCACTGACACCCCGCTTCCTCACTGAGGGTATGGAAGGCAGGTCTTCCCTGACCTGCCCGGGCCCAGATCCAGGGGTTCCCCCGTTCCCCAGGCCCAGGAGCTGAACAGGACCAGTCAAGTGAGTGGACTGGAAAGGACAGACCCCCCCCCCCCTCCTGACCCTGGTCAGGACCACCAAGCAGGGCTTGCTTGGCTCCTCTGACTGGGCCTGAAAAACAACAAAAGCTAAGCTCCTCTTTACCTCCGAACTCTTTTTCAAACTCAAAGGACCGCCTCCCACGCTGTAGCAACAGAGTTTCTATATAGTAATACCAGGGGCTCGGCCATTCCAGACCCCGCAGAAGGAGGGGCTGTATTTGAATGGATCCCTCCCCCTCTAAACCCTCCTACACTAGCTAGCTGTTAACTTAACACCCAGGACTTCCTGGTCGCGTGACCGTACGATCCGCTACAATAAGATCACAAGAAGATAAGATACACCGTGCTGGGTGAGGCCAGCTTTCATCAAGCACAGAATCCTGTCACTGACAGCGGCCAGTCTGGGTCACAAGTACGTGGCAGATACCAAAACGTAGACCTATTTCTCACCCCCAGAGAAAGTGATGGTTTTCCCTAGTCCGCCTGGCTAATAATGCTTTATGGACTTTTCCTCCAGCAGCTGCAGGAGTGGGACCTGCTAGTGCCACACAGCGAGATGAGCCCACCACCTTCTTCGCCCCTCGTGGGAGGATTAAGTTGACTCTCCAAGGATGCCAGGCGATAGGCGCACTGGAGTGTGCCGACTGCGTCACACTGTAGCCGGCAGGAGGGACCCAGTTCAGGGGGGCTTGCCAGAGCCTACCATCACTATGGTTAGGAGGGTCGGGCCATAGCCAGGACCACTCGTCAGGTGCCTGGTCCTCTAGTTGCAGCTTCTCTGGAGCATCCAACTTCTGTACTGTGCTGTGGTCCAAGGATTCGAGGCACTGGAATATGACTATTAGTGCTCAGATTGCTCAGGAGAAGTTCTGTATCATCACTCCTGAAGTGAACCTTTTCACTCCTGAGCCAATCACCTACAAGGGAATACTGCAAGCAGGCCATGAAGGGATGTTTGGCTGCATACAGTTCTGGGGTATCCTCAGGGGACATTTCCCAGACTGGGGGGAGCTCATCTGTCAATCAAATACCAGGATCATCTTTATTTGTTCCCCCAATTACCAGTGAAATGTCGCTCCATTCGTCAGCAATATCTCGTCCTAGTATGACGAATGATCTTTATGATCAGATGCTATACCGGGATGTGAGAGATCAGGCCTGGGTAGTGCCCAGTACCTGGCCATCAGTCCGGGATCTGACCAGAGCTTCCCAGGCAGAGAGGCTGGTATGCTGGAGGGTAATGTCTGATTTGGACTCCATTATTCTTATGTACCCATGTACGTAATGGACTATGTGGAGGACAACAGGGATGAGTGGCTAAAAGAGGCCGACAACTGGATAATTAAGAACTCATCAGATCCCAGCTTCAAACAGGCTCACTCTGGTTATGAAAGAGAACTGTACAAGAGATTGAAAGAGATGCAGCTGGGCTGGAATGTCTGCAAGCATGTGATGGTCTACCACAAGAGTGGGCATACCTACAGAGTACCACGTTGAGAGTCTGCTTCCTTGTGGGGTGTCTATCCTCAAGCTGCACTCAGATCATTATGAGACTTGTCCCATCTCTGTTCTTAGTCAGGCTCAATAGCATGATATCAGCTCCTGTTGTGAATGATAATCTATGTTTATATCATTTCTACATTTATCCTCTTAGGAGGGAAAGAAATATTGTTTATTGTTATCTCTTTTGGGAGGAAATGGTTTTTTTTGCCCAGAGATAGCTTGTTTTTCTCATTTTGGAGGGATATCTTATTTTGTTTGGACTGTACCTTCCAGACTTACTTTCATCAAGCAATAAGATGACCTGACTGGGCAAGAAGCCTAGAAGACCAGAAGATCTGCAGTGTCATCTACTCTGGGCTCTAATTTAAGTTAATAAATATATCATCTCATACCATTTTTTATGGATGGCTTGATCGTAATTGCCAACAAATAAATGTATTTCATTTCTGTGAATTTGTAACAGAAAAAAGCTTTTGTGTAAATTGAGATTGGTATACGTGTTTGTTATATATTGTGTGTGCATAAAGAAAACATTCTGAAAAAAACTGAAAATTTGTTTGGAAAATGAAGTGTCCTTAGATTTATTTCAAAGCTACATGTTTAAGCTAATGTTTTGTTTGTAGGTTGGACTCATTGTAGTAGTACCCATCTGATATACTAATATTTTTCTGTTTGCAGGAGGTTACAGTGTGGAATTGGATCATCAGTGGAATGTTTATCTTTTCTCTTCCTAGGATTTGGAGAGGATTCATTCAATGTTTCTCTATGAAAATGAAGTAGTATGACTTCTGTTCTCCACTCTGGAGAACCCCAAGGTTAAGGAAAATGAGACTTTTACTGTGTTGCTTGCCTTACAGGATGATGATAGCATCCACCTCATTTTGGGTTGTGAGAGGACCCTCTATAACCAGTCATGAGAAGATTGGGGTGTTCAGCATCTGTTTCCAAAGTTTCCATAAATGTTGGTGAAACTGTATTGGTGTTGGTTATTTAACTTTTCCTTTTTTAGGATGCAGCATCATGCCGTGAATAATAGTACCTACATCAAGGGTAGAACCTGCCTAGCTGTGGACCCAGACTAGGCAGAAATGGATGTTTGGCTCTCTGGTGACACAATGTTTGTATATTTATTGTGGATGTATTGCAATGCAATACGATTATTACTTATGTGATGTTACTGTAAAATTTGTGTATGATCTCTACTTATTTCCAAATTTTGAATTCAGGATCACCTTTGTCACTCTGGGGTTCATTAACAGTAGTGCCCTTATTTTAACTCCTTTAGCTAGGGACAGACAAGACAATAATTAAGGGAAGGCACCATTTGGTACAGCCCCTCCCTTTGAGGGTGTTGGGATGGCCTTCCCCGAATGAGGTAACAGAAGCAACTCTCTCCTGAGAGCTTTGGAGGCAATGCAGTTTGAGTTTAGTGTTTGGAGGAAGTGCAAGAGTTTTACCTTTTTCGGCGGAGGTAGTACAACCTGGTGTCTTTAGGCAAGGTCGGGGAGCTGCCCTTCCAATCCACTCACTGGCTGGCTGTATTTACATCCTAGATTGTTTTGGGACTTCAGTGATTTTTCTTTGTAAGAAGTCTGCGAGACCCCTGGATGTTGCCTGAAGGGAGGTCACACCGAAACTTTTCCCTGGGGGGGGGTAGGGTAGGGAAGATCTGCTCCTCTGCCACCTTCTGGATGACATTGGTATGGTGATGATCCACTGCAGAGACCTTCTGATGATTTTTTGATTCAGTTTTTGGAAAGAGATTTTTGGTTGCAAGAACTGGGAGGAAGAGTTTCACCGCCCCCTTTCTACCCTGACATGAGGAACATCTGAGAGTTGCGTGTTGCTGAGGGGATCCTTTTCCATCAAGGATTCAAGAGTGAAGTACATTTGGAGAACTGTGAGTAAGACCAAAACAGAACTAATTCTGAGAACACCCACTAGGAGTCTTCATCCTGGGAGAGAAGAAATTGGGACTCCCTGTGTTTAGACTGTTTCACTAATTTTTACTAGCTTTGAAGTGGTGTTTCCTGCCCACATAAAGCTATCCTGTCCACTTGAGGACCTCTTTTATCCATACTATCTAGAGGGTGAGCGTTTCCCCTGCCCTCATAGTAGAGACCCTTGCACAGACAGAAGAAGGCCTGTGAACTGCAAAGATCAGACTGTGGTGCTAAGAGCTGTTATAAACTGTGCCATTTACTTAACTGATTCACCTTCAGTAAAGTTTACTTTTTGGACATTGCAGTTTGAATCTATGTGTTTCTGGCACCTGTAGCGCTCGCAATGGGTAAAGGAGTTATATCTCTCCAACGGAAAAGGACTACAGTGTTACCCTTGCACTCCAGGTCTTGAAGGAGAAATTTCCCCCTCCCCCCCCCCCAGCAAAGATTCCATGCCCTCAGGACACAGACTTGTGAGAGAGCTAGTGCAGGTGGATCCAGCCCTAAGGACTATAAATTGTTTTATGGTAGCTACATGCTACCCGAAAATGGGGTTACAGCTGCATACACATTATTGAACTTATTAGTACACTTTTATGTGGCGGAGATTACTGGTGTTGGCAAAAATTGCTATTGACAGCTGAAGGCGCTTCCCCAGTGGAGGTACTTTTTCTTAAATCTGGTTTTAACTGGGATATACGTTTAACATGTTGTCCCCCAAATTTTTTAGAATCAAATCCCTCGGCTTTTATTGACTGCCTGCTGGTTACTAAGGCAGATGTAAAAAAACTGTTCTTGTCTTGGGTGATTTTACCTTGCACGTTGGCACTATGCCATTATCTCCTGCTTGTGATTATTTCCAATCATCAATGGAAGTACTAGGTTAGTCGCAGATCGTCCTTTCTTGTTTCCATAAACTGGGATATACCTTAGATCTCATTTTTGTCTGGATCACTCATCACCCTGTTACCACTTCCTGCTCACCTGTCCCTTGGTCTGACCACTACTTAATTCAGACCACACTACCAGTTCCTTTTAAGTTGTTCACTGTGGAAAAGAGGCCTCACATTGTTACTCTTCGATCTAGGATCGACTTGGACTAGTGGCGCAGGTCCTAGCTCCTTATGCTGCCACATTCCCTGATGTGCATGATGCAGTAAGTCATTGGCAGTCTACTCTATATACAACTCTAGATTCTCGTTTCCCCTAAGATAAAGCCACTCAGCAGGAAAAGAAATAATGTTCCTCGGTATACCTCAGATATGAGGTCCTTAAAGCAGAGAGTCAGGAGAGCCGAGCATTGATGGAGAAAAGCCAAAACTACAAACAATTTGGAGCTTTAACGCTCTTCTCTCTCTCTCTCTCACTATAGAGCTGCCTTAGATAATGCCAAGAAAGACTACTACTCTAAACGCATTGGGGTGGATTTTAAAAGGCCTGCGCGCGCCGGCGCACCTATTTTGCATAGGCTGCCGGTGCGCGTAAAGCCCCGAGACGCGCGTAAGTCCCGGGGCTTTGGAAAAGGGGCATGTTGGGGGCATGTCGGGGGCATTCCCGAAACGACGCAGTGTTTCGGGGGCGTGCCCGGGGGCGTGGTCGAGGCCTCTGGACCAGCCCCCGGGACCGGAACACAGAGCTGGGCTGCCAGCCGGCGCGCGCAAAGGTAGGGGGGGGTTAGATAGGGCCGGGGGGGGTGGGTTAGGTAGGGGAAGGTGGGGGGAGGGCGATGGAAAGTTCCCTCCGAGGCCGCTCCGAAATCAGAGCGGCCTCGGAGGGAACAGGCAGCACGCGCTGGGCTCGGCGCGCGCAGGTTGCACAAATGTGCACCCCCTTGCGCGCGCTGACCCTGGATTTTATAAGATACGCGTGGCTACGCGCCTGGTGCGCGAACAAAAGTATGCGATCGCATATTTTTTTAAGATCTACCCCATTGTGTCTGTGGCCTCTCATCCCCAGGAATTATTTAGTATAGTTCATGCATTGGTTCAGTCACCTCAGAATGACTCATTGGAAGCCTCTAGGATACTTGTTCACATTTTGCTTCCTTTTTCTAGCAAAAAAAATAGCCCAGCTTTCCACCAGTCTTGCTTGTAATTCCCTTCTTCAGGCTCTTTTGTCTCCAGCTGCAACAGTATGGAGCCACTTTGAATTACTTTCTACAGCAGAGATTTGCTCTATATACTGTCTGCAATGAAGGACAATTTTTGTCCATTTAACTCATGTTCAACTGTAGCTATTAAGGTGCTATGGAAAGATCTGGGTGAAGCTTTGAAGGCAGTTGCATAAGCCTCTCTGCTTCAAGGGGTTTTGCCGCCTGCAATAAAAGTTGCTTTGGTTCATCCTGTTCCTAAGACTCCTACTTCCTCTCCCACAGAAAGCTCTAATTTTCATTCTATTTCTTCCATCCCTCTTCTGGCAAAGTTAATTGAAAAGGTGGTATGCCAGCTTCAAGAATTCTTGAATGATAACCACCTCTTGCACAACTCTCAGTTTGGGTTTCGTCCTAAGTATAACACAGAACTGCTTTTCTTGTCTTCCCTGGAAACAGAGAAAGATTTGTTGCTGGGAGGCCTGGGCCTTTGCTTGGGTCTTGACCAAGGCCCTGGCCTCAGGCCAGGGCCTATGCCAAGACCTGACGTCATGAGCCGGTGTAGGCTGGTGGCCTTGCTTTGAATCTCGGCCTATTCCCTAAGCGAGGCCCTGCCTTCAGGCCTAGACCCGACGGTTGACTTTTTTTTTCTCAATTTTCAAAATGGGACGAAATTCTGACAAAATTTTGAAGATAGAAGAAAGAAGACCAAGACAAAGAGGACCTCTAAGGCCTGGGGCTGACCCTGGGCTGAGGCCCCAGCATTGGGCCTGGGCTTTGGGACCTGGCCTCCAGGCTAGGCCCCAGTGTCAGGCCTGGGTCTGGGCCCTGACCTATGCCAAGGCCCAAGTGTCTCATCCTGGCCCCTGGGCTGAGCCTGGGCCATGGCCTAGGCAGAGGCCCAGATGTCGAGACCAGGACTCCAGCCTCTGGACTGGGCCCTGGTGTCAGGTATGGGTCCAGGCCCGGGCTAAGGCTCAGTCATTGGGACCCATCCTCCGAACCAGGCCTCGGCTTTGGATCTGTGCCCGGGCCATGGTCTATGCTAAGGTCCAGACATCTGGACCCAGCCTCTGTGCCAGACTCCTGCGACAGAAGTTGGGAAATTTTCCCAGCCATGTCCAAATGTTTTTTAAACTCAGCTACACTAAAAACGTTCACTACATCTTTCAGCAATGAAGTCCAGAGTTTAATTATGCATTGAGTAAAAAAATATGTTCTCCTATTTGACTTAAACGTATCACCTAGTAACTTCATTGAATGGCTCCTAGTCTTTGTACTTTTTTAAAAAAAGAGTAAACAACTGATTCGCATTTACATGTTCCACTCCCCTCATTATTTTATAGACCTCTTTGATATCTCCCCTCAGTTGTCTCTTCTTTGGCAGATTTTTCAAATTTCAGCAACAATTATGTGGAAAATGTGCATAATTTTAAATATTCACACATCTAGCTGTGCTAAAATGTCAATTTGTAATTGAAAAACATTCACATGATTTGTTTTTAAACAATATTTAAAATATATATACAAAAAAAAAATGTATAGAGTACAAAATCAATAATTTATCAAGGTAAGACGTATTACAAACTTTTAATTGTGAAATGTCACTTTTGAACTGAAATAGTGCAATCATCCTTTTTATATTTTCTTAAGAAAATCCTTGTCTTTCCAAGAATATGTGCTTCTATATAATAAAATGCCCTCAACATCTGCAGATCTTTTTAAATGGTGTAAGACTGGCCACCTATGCACTGCAAAAAGCTTTGTATAAAGATGACCTTTAGATAAAGGGACATCATCTTTGCTTTGATAAGAATTTAAGAGATCTTTGAGGGATCAAACATTTTGTCTGTTATATCTATCCACTCCAACTTCAACCTCCACCCTCTTGTTCACTTCATGACAGAGGGTTCCCTGCAGGCTGTTTCCAAGGAGAGGGCTGGCGCAGAAGCCAGGCAGGCACCCTGCAGATTTCTTCAAAATATTGAATTAAGAGGTGTTCAAGCTTTCAGAAATATTGATTCTTTGGCAGATTGTCAAATATGTGGCAACAAGCTAATTATACTGCTTCTCTCAGAGTTCCACAATCCTGGAAGACTAGGGGGTACTGCCTATGAGCAGTAATTCCTTAGGAATTGAATTTCAGAGGTTTGGGTCAAATCTGAAAAGGCCTTCTTTTCTTGTATCACTAATTTAACATTCTTAAGGAATGGATGTGCAAAAGAGCATCCTGAGAAGATCAAAGTATCCTATTTGGGATTATAGACCTCTACGAGGGCCTTAAGCTAAAGTGACTTATTAAATTGTTAAAAAAATAAATAAATTGGTCTTGCCTTTTTCATACACAGTAACATGAAAAGTATTCTAGTGAACATACAGTTGGCAAACAAGTGAATTGTTGAAAAAAAACCCAATAAGATTGAATGACAAGTATAAACAAAGAGGAATCTGTAAATCGCTCTATGCCAAATTGAAATAGCCACATGATTCCCTGAAGAATGTTTCCAGTAGACATAACATGGAAATAATTACTAAAAAGTAGAACCTGTTGAAATAATTTCATTAGAAAATAATACTTCGGTATTCACATTCCCTGAGCGATGCAGTGTGCCTGGGTGAGATGGGAGTTTCATCCATCACACAATGGTCACACCTGGTGGCCAGACTCAGGAGCCATGAATTCCCCAAGGAGCATTGCTGTAATAGCTGACCTAGATGGGAGAGAGGGTTACAAACTAGGGGGGAAAAAATCCAGGTAATTGTGAATGAAAGCTCATGGCAGTCTAGTCTTTGTATAGGTTGGTTCTGAGGGGAAGAAGAGCAATGGGCAAAACTAAATAGAAATATTATAAGGGCAACTAAACTTTTTATTAGGAAAGTAAATAAAGGAAAGAGAAAAGTGAGGCCTCTAAGGTTTTCTAAAGAAGTAGCTGAAAAGTTAAGGGAGAAAAGTTTAGTGTTTATTAACTACAAGTGATTACAAAAAAAAAAAAAGGAAGACAGGCAACAATATCTGGAAAAGCTGGGAAAGTGGCTCCTTATGTGAGCGATTGACTTGGTGAACAGCAAGTAGGCTACAAAGATCACAATAGCAATATCTGGTGCAATTTCCACCAGTTAAGACTTTTCACCATGCCAAGATTTGTAATAGGGCATTCTCTATGGTCAGCCCCAAGATGTGGAATGAGCTGCCTTTAGCACTTGGGAGAGAAGATGATCTGTTAAAATTTCATAAGAAATTCAAGACTTAGCTAATGACTAAAGGCAACTAAAGAAGGTTCTTTGTAGATAGTCAGGATGAGCTATTCTGTATTTTATTTTTTATCTTATTTGTATTACAGATGTTGGATGTTTTGCTGATTGTTTTACTTGACTGTTGTACATTGCCTTGGACTATTTATTTAAATCAGTAAGGCTGTTTGTAAATAACTTTTAAATAAAGTAGTCAGGAATAGAAAAATTAAAATGGAAGAAAAAATAGCAAATGGTAAAATGGACAGACAACTTTTTTTTTAATTATGCAAGTGATAGGACATGCAAAAAAGGCATTGTGAGACTCAGAGGTGAAGAATATTTATTTATTTATTTGTTTGTTTTTTTAAGAGGTTTTATATACCGTCATTAAGTTATTTACCATCATAACGGTTTACAATAGGGCACCTTTATCAAAGAGCATATAGATTCTAATTTACATGGGTGGTGCCATTATTATTCGGTAACAGACAATATTATGAATGCTATAGTATGTGATAATGAGTTTACATTTAAGGAAATTCAGTCGGGGGGGGAGGGGGGTTGAATCTTTCTTAGTAATTCTTCCTGATGGTTGACTACAGTTAAAATAGTGTGAACTAATTCCAGTGGTCTCTGGAAGTTTGGTGCTGGGTGCTTTTAGCCGCGTATCCTTAATTAAAAGCCTGCGTCATTCTCTTTCTTGAAGGCTTGTTTGAAAAGCCAGGTTTTCGGTTGTGTTTTGAAAATATGTAAAAGATAAGGAAAAAGTGAAATTGCTTAACAAATAATTTATCTTCGATGTTCACTAAAGAAGGGCCAGGAGCAAAACCACATAAAATGAATACAAGAAAGATTGGAAGTGAGGTAAACCTCAATTTTCAGAAAGTATGCTCATGAGGAGCTAACTAAACTTAAAGTAAATAAGGTGATGGTGCCAGATAGGATACATTCAAGCATACTAAAGGAACTTAGAGACGTTCTGGCAGCTCTGCTGGCTGATCTTTTTAATGCTTCTTTAGAGTCAGGAGTAGTTCCGGAGGACTGGAGACAGGCAGATGTAGTTCCTATTCATAAAAGTGGCACTAAGGAGAAGACTGGGAACTACAGGCCAGTTAGTCTGACCTCTGTGGTTAGCAAACTAATGAAAACACTGCTAAAACAGAGGGTAGTGCAGTCTCTGGAATCCAATGGATTGCAAGATCGAAGGCAACATGGTTTTATTAGAGGTAGATCTTGTCAAATGACTGATCAATTTATTTGATTGAGTGACCAGGAAGATGGATGAAGGGAGAATGCTAGATGTCGTGTATTTCAATTTAGTATGGTCTTTGACACGGTTCTACTTAGGCGACATAAATAAATTGAATGCCCATGGTACAGGCACTAGAGTGACTGACTGGATTAGAAATTGGCTGAGTAGGAGGCAACAAAGGGTAGTGGTAAATAGAGTTTATGCTGAGTCAGGGGGCCTTACTAACAGTGTGTCTCAGGGATCAGTCCTATGATCCTTTTCAGCATTTTCATGAGCAACATAAGGAAGTTTTTTCGGGAACATTTGGCCGATGATACCAAAACCTGCAACAGGGTAGACAGCCAAGAAGGTGTGGAAAACATGAGAAGGGATCTAGCAAAACTATAGGAATGCTCTAGGGTCTGACAGCTTAAATTTAATGCTAAAAGATGCAGCTGCAAAAACCCAATCGTCACCCCGGGGTACTGTGGCGATCAAAAAAAACCAGAATGTTAGGAATTATTAAGAAGGGAATGGAAAATAAAATGGAGGATGACATAATGCCTCTGTATTGCTCCATGGTGAGACTGCACCTTGAATACTGTGTGCAATTCTGGTCGCCACATCTCAAAAAGGATATAGTTGCGATGGAGAAGGTACAGAGAAGGGCAACCAAAATGATAAGGGGCATGGAACGGCTCCCCTATGAGGAAAGGCTGAAGAGGTTAGGGCTGTTCAATTTGGAGAAGAGATGACTTGGGGAGGGGGGGGGGATATAATAGAAGTCTACAAAATCATGAAAGGACTTCAACAAATTAATGTAAATCAGTTATTTACTCTCACATAATAGAAGGACCAGGAGCCACTCCATTAAGTTAGTGAGTAGCTCATTTAAAACAAATCAAAGAAAATTCTTTTTCACTCAGTGCATAGTTAAGCTCTGGAATTCATTGCTAGAGGATGTGGTTACAGAAGTTAGTGTAACTGGGTTTAAAAAAGGCTTGGATAAGTTCCTAGAGGATAAATCCATAAACTACTATGACAGTAATTAATAAGCAATAGTAGTATTGTGCTCAGGGGTGGACCCTTGTCCTAGAGAAGTGGAGAACAGCTCCCTGGTAGGGACCAGGAAGCACCTACCCCCAGGGGGCAGAGCACTGGAGGAGACTGAGGCTAGGATGAGCTTCACCACTGGAAGCCCGAGGTCCCCCCGGGAGGAGCCCGTAGGGACCAGGGCTGCTTGGACTTAGGTGGGCCTCCTGGAGAGATGGTAGACAGGCATGCCCACAGACAGGAGAGGAGCACAATCAGGTTCGAGACTGGAGGTCAGATGGAGCAAGGAGGACCAGAACAGCATAGGTGATGACAAGGCTAGGAACAGAGCCAGAATCTGGAGACATGGTCAACAAGCAGGCAGACGTCAGAATCCAGGGGTCAGTCCAAGGAGCGGTCACAGGCAGGTGGGTCTAGGAGCAGGCTGAGGTCAGAATCCATAAGACAGAACAACACTGGAATACTAGGATGCAGGAACAAGGCTAGAACAGAAGGATCCTGGAACAAGATTCAAACACAGTGACAATCTAGCAAGGATCAGACCAAATGCAGTGCTTGATCTTCATCCTACTGGGCCATGTCTCTGGCCATTGGCAGAAACACAGAAGACCAGACAGGGACAGAACCAATTGACAGTAGCGAGGTCCAGGGCGAGCAGCTAAACAAGGCAGATATGTTCCGGTTCTAGTCAATGTAAATGATCTTGGAATGGGAGCTTGAACCCATGAGCTTAGAAACAAGTGTTCTTGGAATCAAGGATATGTGGGCTGGGACCCACAAGCTTGGAATCAATTCTTGGAAGTGCTGGAGTGGGACTTGAACCCACAACCTTCAGATCAAGCTCTCTTCACCTTAGGCATTGCACCACATGCCAAGGCAAGGAAACGCAGGCAGGGACTTTCTTATAACAGGGAATCAATCAGGGCCTGCAGCGGAGCTAGGATCCTTCCCTGGCCCTACAAGAGACCGGGCGGTTCGCGCGCGCATGCGTAGGGGTGTGGCCAATGCCACTGAGGATGCTGAGCTCCAGCATGAGGCCTGGTGCATAGTGGAAGGCTCGGGGACCGCCGCCACGGGACGCCGTGGCCTGGAAGAGCTCACAGCCGCCGCTAGGGAGGATGGCCCGGGACCTGCCGTGGAACCAGGGAAGTGAGCAGGTCAAGTCTGAACAGCCACTTTGAACTACATGGCTCTATAGCTGTCCCACATTGTTCAGAGAGCAGTCAAGCCCCAGGTGGCAAAGGAGGAGGAAAAAGCGAGAGGTGCTGCCCCTCATCTCCTCCTCCTACTGCTGGCCTAATCAGTGTAGGAGGGAGATATCACAGGCTGAAGAGGCTGGAGGGATCAGGATATATATAAAGAGGGCATGTAAAAGAGGAATTGGGGAATAGGAGTGTGTGAAAGAGGGGATAAGTGGAGAGTGTATGTGCTTGTTGGTACATGGGATGGGGGAATGAGAAAGGGGGCACCTGAAAATGGGAGAGGAAGGGAGAGAAAAAAGATTTCTTCTTCCTCCCCATCTCTGATCCTGTCTCCTCCTTTCCTTATTCTTGATGCCCCCTTCTTCTCTTCCTGATCTTCATTTCTGATCTTTACCTCTGCTCTCCCCATTCCTGATATCTCTTCTTCTTCTTTCCCACATTGATAGCTGAGATACCCCAGCCATAAAACTCCAAAAAGAAGACAATTACATTAGACAGGCAAAAAACAAAGTTGGAAATTACTTTATTTTTATTATCCAAAATAAATGAACACCATTTAGCATTCAGATGATTCAAATATATGCAAATGTGCAACAGAATTGCTGCAGAATTTCAGAAACTTTGCTGCACAATTTTCTAACTCTTGCTGCAGAATCTAACCCAGGCTGTGGTAGGAAACTAGGGGCTATGGAGTTTGCAGTAGACATTATTTCATTTTCATTTATAATAAACACCCATATAATTTTCTTTTCATTCTCTTCTGTATTTTCTTTGGAACACAGGGATGACATTGGATTAGCGATACACTGCTGAATGACAAATGTTTATATGAAATGAAATATCACCAAAGAACTGGAAGGTTCTCCTAGTATAGTATAATTTTTTTTCTTTTTTTTGGCCTGCAAAGTTTCTTCCTGCTCCTTTGGGCTTCCACAGATATGGAAACATAGAAATATGATGACAGAAAACGACCATATGGCTTATCTGGTCTGTCCATCAGCCCAACTAATTTAGTTTTACAATTTCCATCACTCCCTCAGAGATCCCCTGTATTTATCTCATGCTTTCTTGAATTCAGAAATCATTTTTGTCTCCACTGCCTCCACTGGCAGGCCATTCCTTGCGTCCAATTCACCTTTCCTCTAAGGTATACATATATATTTATTTATTTATTTATTTGGAGTCTTTTTTTATACCGACGTATAACAGATTGTCTTCACTCCGGTTTACATTATAAACAACTTAGTACATATAACATTTCCGTATGTTAACATATTGACAAGTTTACAAAAAACTAGATACATTTCAGCCTCAGTTAAAGATTATGAACAGGCAAACAAGAAAAAATAATGTAAGTCGGTTATCACTTGTGACTCATGAAAGTTGCTAGAACATGAGATATAATACATAGATGTTTACTTTACATCGAAAGAGAGAGTTAATGTACCATTTAAAATTGAAATGAGTTAAATGGGTGTACTAGATCATATGGGGGATGGGGTGGATTAGTGAGACAAAAAGGGCATATCAGGAGAGAGTAGAATAAAAGAAAATAAGAGGGGATGTAGAACTGGATATGAGAGAGTTAGTTTATCTAATACCATCTGTGAAAGTTTGTCTAAATAACCAGGTTTTGAGTTCTTTTTTGAAAGATTTGCAATCATTAATAGAGGTTAGGTAGTTTGGTAAAGAGTTTCATGCTTTTGGTCCTGCAATTGAGAAGGCTCTATTTCTGGTGTTAGATAGTTTGGCAGATGGTAGGGAGGGTATGACTAATATGAGTTTATTGGTATTTCTTGTTGAGCGAGGTGTTATGTGAAGTTGGATCATGTGGTAGAGGGCATTGTTGTCTGCTTTGTGTATTTCATTATGAAGTAAGGTTAGAGACTTATATATGATCCTTTGTTCGATCGGCAACCAGTGAAGACTCTTCAGAACCGGAGTGATGTGATCAAATTTCTTTGTGCCGGTGAGAACTCTGGCTGCCGCATTCTGCAACAATTGAAGTGGTTTTAATGTTGATTTGGGGAGGCCAATGAGGAGTGAGTTGCAGTAATCAAGACTTGAGAAGATTAGAGATTGCAGGACAGTTCTGAAGTCTTGTGGGAATAAGAGAGGTTTAAGGTGTTTTAGAATATGAAGCTTGTGGAAGCCTTCTTTTGTTTTCATTGTTATACACTTTTTGAAGTTCAGATCATTATCTATCCATATACCAAGGTCTTTTACAAACTCTTCAGATGGATTATGGTGTTATCAATTTGTATATATGGCATTGTGGTTATTTGAATGGAGTTGTTTCTATTGATGAGGATGCATTCAGTTTTGTTCATATTGAGGCATAATTTTAATTGGTTTAGAAGATTTCTGATTGAGATGAGATGGTTTGTTGTATGTAAGGTTGATGGCATCTTCGATGGTGGAGGTTATAGGGATGAGTAATTGGATGTCATCGGTGTATAAAAAGAATGTAATGCCAAGGCTTGAGATAAATTGACAGAGAGGGAGTAAGTATATGTTAAAGAGGGTGGCCGAGAGGGCGGACCCTTGTGGTACTCCAGTTTCAAGGGGACAGGGTTCGGATGATTTATTATTCAGGGTTACTTTGAAGAACCTGTCGGATAAGAATGAGGAGAACCAGTCTAAGGTTTTGTCGGATAGGCCTATATTTGCAAGACTTGAAATTAATTTTTTGTGATCAACTGTGTCAAAAGCCGCAGAAAGATCAAGAAGGATTAATAGGTGGTTTAGTTTGTTGTCAGATTCTCTTATTTTGTTCGATAAATTGAGTAGGAGGGTTTCGGTGCTGCGGTTCTTTCTGAAACCGTGTTGAGAGGGATGAAGAATGTTGTAATTTTCTAAGTGCTCGTTGAGCTGTTTCAAGGCTGCTTTCTCTGTCATCTTGGCGAGTAATGGAAGGTTTGAGATAGGCCGGTAGTTATTCAGATCTTTTGGGTCCAGGTTCTTTTTTTTCAAAATTGGGGTTATTGTTGCTGTTTTTAGGATTGCTGGAAGTTTCCCCTCTTCAAGAGATTTGTTAATTATGGCAGTTAAAGTTGGGGCTATAATATGAGCCATTTCCTTGAACAAGCGGGTTGGGATAGTATCCAGTTCATGTCGGGCTGGGTTAATTTTTTGTAGCATCTTTTCTGTTTCGGTATTTGAAATTGGTTCAAAGTTCAGCCAGGGTGTTATAATTGGTAAGTCGGATGGAAAGACAGTAATTGCAGAGTTCTTAAAGGAGTCAGTTATTTTGTTTATTTTATTCCTAAAGAAGAAGGCAAGGTCTTGACTTAGGTTAATTGCATCTGCAGTGGGGGAGTTTTTGCTGTTTTATTCTATAAGGTTTTTGACTATGTTGAAGAGGGAGTTGGATTTATTTTTTGAGTTTTTTATCTTTAGGCTATAATAGTTGCGTTTGGCGTTCAGAATCATTTTCTTGTAGTTGGCAAGTTGCGTGCGGTATCGCTGCAGGGTTGCTGGGCTTTTAGCTTTAGACCATTCTTTTTCCAATTTTCTGAGGCTGGATTTCATAGATCTGAGGTGGGAGTTAAACCAGGGGTTGTTTTTCTCCCTGTTTTGTTTTATCGATTTAGATCTTTTAATCTATTTCCGTATACTTTAGAGCAAAGACCATCAATGACTATTTTAATAGCCACTCCCTGGGCTGACTCCAATGGGTTTATATCCATTTGAAGGTTGTGTTTCCAGAATTGTATACAATATTCCAAATGAGGTCATACCAGTGTCCTCCATTTTATTGCTGACCATTCCCCTCCCTATGCAGCTAAGCATCTTTCTGGCTTGTGCCATTGCTTGTATCCACTTGATCATCGGATACAATTAACCCCAGATCCCATTTTTTCATGCTTGGAAGAATTTCTCCCCCTATACTGTACCTCTCTATAAGAACATAAGATATGCCATACTGGGTCAGACCAAGAGTCCATCAAGCCCAGTATCCTTATTTATTTTATTTACTTATTTATTTATTTATTTATTTGTATATACCGAAGTTCGTGGAAGACATCACATCGGTTTACAATAAAAATATAAAACATACAATTCAAAATAATATAATGAAATACAAAATTTTGTTAAGAGAAACAGTAAAAATGCAAAGGGCACTTAGAGATGACAAAGCCATAGCAAAGAGACCAAATGAATTCTTTGCATCAGTTTTCAGTGAGGAAGATGTAAGAAAGATACCCATGCCAGAAATGATATTCAAAGGCGATAATTCAGAGGAATAGAAACAAATCTCAGTGTACGTGGAAGATGTAACAGAACAACATGACAAATTAAAGAGTAGTAAATCACCTGGACCAGATGGTATACAGACTGTTTCAATGTGTAAAGCGATTCACAAATGCTGTTAAATAAAATAAATAAATAAATACATCCCAGAGTGCTGAAAGAACTGAAAAATGAAATTGCTATTAATAATTTGTAAACTATTATTAAAATTGTCTATGGTACCTGAAGACTGGAGAGCTGCCAATGTAATACCAATTTTTTTAAAAGGGATCAAAGGGTGATCCAGCAAACTACAGACCAGTGAGTTTGATATCTGTGCCAGGCACAAAGGTAGAAACTATCATAAAGTGGATTTAGCCAAGAAAAGTCTTATGTTACCAATCTGCCACATTTTTTTGAGCGTGTAAATAATCATGTGGATAAAGGTAAGCCAGTTGATACAGTGTATTTGGATTTCCAGAAAGCATTTGACAATGTCCCTCAAGAGAGATTTAGGAAAATAAAAAGTCATGGAATAGAAGGCAGAGTTTTGTTGTGGATTGGGAACTGGTTATAAGATAGAAAACAGAGAATAGAGCTAAACAGTAAATTTTCTCAATGGAGAAAGGTGAATAGTGGAGTGCCCCAGGGATCTATTCTGGGACTACTGCTTTTTAATATTTTTATGTAAAATTCTTCTTTATTGAGAGAATTCCATAGACAAAGAATAAATAAACTCTTAACAAACAGTGTGTAGTTTTTCTTTCAACATACCATTCATATTTAATATATTTATGTTGCGCCCGTTGGTCGCAGACGGCTGCAACCGCTCTGCCTTACCTCTTTTCTTTCCTATTCGCCCTCTCTGGGAAAGATGGCTGCCTCTGGTGCCGAGTGCCAAGGGCCTTGCGGCTGCAACTTAGCATGGGGGTTCCAGTCCGCCATGCTCACTCCAGTAGCCTCCTAGGGCGCGCGAGTGCATATCTCCTACGCTCATATACACGTTATGGTGGGAACCTCAGGGGCGACCCCACCGCATGACGTCAATACCTCCGGGTATATCAAGCCTCCGTTTCAGTACCACCTTTGAGTTAGCAAGGATTTCAGTTTAGCTACTCTGACCGCTCTAAGCTGCACGCTTAGATGCTGCTTTCACTCTAAGGGCCTCGCTCCCTCAGAAGCTCTAGACACCCGCTCCTCAGGGATCTCTTGCTTCCAACTACCCGTCGGGATTCTCTGCTAACTAGACAACCGCTCCTCGGGGGTCTTTCTCTCTCTTCTACATTTCAGGATATCGGACTATCAGGTACTCGCTCCTTGAGGGTCTACCAGCCTCTGTATCTTGTACCACGGACCTTTGGTCCCACCATTTCATCACCAGGAAGACGCCTACACTCATGTGAGTACCTCTACGATCCGGTGCTCCAATGCCACCCACCAGCTACAGCATTACCTGCACTGCGGGCTCCTGCCTATCAAGAACATCTGGGTGAGAATCTACATCTGAGCCTGTTGAACGTATTGGCACCTCGTGGATCTCAGTGCCTTACCTTCCTGCCTACATCATCTACAGCAATACAATAAAGCCCTCCATCCATACTATGTCTGCTATTTGAGTTCAGCCTATCACTGTGGTAGAGGGCATTGTTGTCTGCTTTGTGTATTTGGTAGAGGGCCACATGATAGGCCCTCTACCCATGGGGCCCCTCCGCATGGGCAGAGTCATCTCCACAGCGACCAAGGGTCCACAATGCCACAAATACAACAATTTATAAACAACCTGGAAATGGGAACAAGTGAGATGATCAAATTTGTCGATGATACAAAATTATTCAAAGTTGTTAAATCACAAGAGGATTGTGAGAAGCTGCAAGAGGACTTAGAAGGGGCATGCAAATGGAAAGTGAAATTTAGTGTGGACAAGTGCAAAGCTGTGCATTTAAGGAAGAGCAACCCAAATTGTAGCTACACTATGCAAGGTTCCACATTAGGAGTCTCCATTCAGGAAAAGAATCTAAGCATCATCGTTGATAATATGTTGAAATTGCTCAGTGTGTACCAGCAGTCAAGAAAGAAATTAGAATGATAGGAATTATTAGGAAAGGAATGGAAAATAAAAGAGAATATCAAATGCCTCTGTATTGCTCCAAGGTGCAACCTAATCTTGAGTATCGTGTGCAGTTCTGGTCATCACATCTCAAACAAGATATAGCAGACTTAGAAAAGGTTCAGAGAAGGGCAACCAAAATGATAAAGGGGATGGAACGATTCTCCTATGAGGAAAGACTAAAAAGGTTAGATCTCTTTAGCCTGCAGAAGAGGCATCTTAGGGGAGATATGATAGACATCTATAAAATAAGTGAAATGGAACAAGTAAACATTAATTGGTTGATTACTCTTTCAAAGAGTACAAAGACTCGGGGACACACAATGAAGCTCTGGAGTTCGTTGCCAGAGGATGTGTGTGAAAGCTAATAATGCAGCTGCATTTAAAAAAAGGTTTGGGCAAGTTCCTGGAGGAAAAGTCCATAAACCATTATTAAAGGTAGAGTTGCAGAAATCCACTGCTTATCTCTTGGATAAATAGCAGGGAATCTATCTACCCCTTGGGATCCTGCCAGGCACTTGCGACCTGGATTGGCCACTGTTGGAAACAGGATACTGGGCTTGATGGACCTTTAGTCTGACCCAATATGGCAATTTCTTATGTTCTTATTTAATGATGCATGTATTACTCAGAAATCTAATTAAGGTTAAGACAATATTTATTATAACCTTATGTAAATTTCTGTACCAAAGAAGGAAACTAGGCATCATGTTATACATACGGATCTTCTTGATTTCTTAAAATATTTAAATAGCATTATTTTGAAATCACTAAAACATCAGAAGAGAAAGTTTTGAAATATGACTGTATACAATTTTAATGTTGAAAAACTAAGATGCAATTGAATCCCTGATCGGCAATGAAACATTAATTTAAAAGATAAACAGTTGAACTAGTTTATTTCAGCTGATGATTTTTCTGTTTGCTGTGTGCTCTTAATTCCCACTGCTCAGGAGCATCTTGCTAGCCAAAGAAACAGCCCCTTCTGTAAAGCAGGGCTGAGGCCTTTCCTGCAGTGTAGAAAGCTGCCAAGGAATAAAGATAGGCATAATATAGCAGAAAGTTGGTGATTCTGTTTCAGTAGTGGAAAGAGAGCAGGAGCTCCTTGGCAAAGGAGCTTCCCATGATCTGCTCTGCCAGGATTAGGGGTGCCTGAGGGATGCACTAACATGGAGACCGTGAGACATTACAGCTCCCTGGCAATAGACCGATGTGTCACAACACCTCTGCTGAACTGTTCTGCCATGCTCTCTGGGTCACCAGGGCTGCCTCCACCTCTTGCCCCCACTGAGAGAGAAGCTTCAATTGTGCTTCCTTGTCTGTATTTTCCAACAGTCTCAGCTATCATCTCTGGGGCTGGACCCCCACCTCCTACTGACCCCTACTGTCCACCTCCCACTGTCATCGGTGCAGAGGGGTCAAAAACTGGTAGTTTATGCTGGAAACACCATGCTCAGGAGGGGCACATACAAAGGAGCATGACTTCGTGCGTGATGAGGGCCAATGAGGTCCTGTCTCCAGATTCATGTTCATCTAAGCCTATTGTCTATGCATCAGCTGTGATCCTGGTAATTATGGAACAAAGCAGGTATGGCGATTTATTTAATCTTCATCGTAAGATGTGTAAGTCTCAGCCTCCTTGTCTGATTCCTGTGTCTTGTTACTCATAGTTCCTCAAAGCCATCAGTTTCTTCATGTTGGTTAATGTTTAAGCTATAAAGAAAAAAAAATGTTATGTGACTTAAGTTTCAAAGAACAACCAAACATTTTTTGTTTAACTGAATCTTGGTTACTAGATTCAGACCAAGTTTTATTAAATTAGCTTTGTCTATCTGGCTATGTCATAGTATTGTGGCCTCATTAGAGGGGATGAGGTGGTGGCCTAATGATTTTTAAGAAACTAAGGAAAATATATGTGGAGAATCTCAATGGTAATTCACCATGTGAAATAGTAGTGCTTTTTTCTGATGCCTTGAGTATTTTTCTTTCCTACTGTGTCCCCTCCCCCGGTCGGTCTCTTACAATCTAATCATTCCCCTTTTTTGACTAATTAACTTGATGAAAGGCTAATGTAAATAACATGTTAATTCTCAGAGACTTTCATTTACATGTTGATGTACTTCCTCCATCACCTGCTTGTTGCTTACTTCTCAATACTATGACATCCTTAGGATGGAGTCAAATAATTCATAAACCAACTCAGAGATTAGGCCATACTTTGGATTTAGGTTTCAATAATACATCTCTTTGTGTTAATTACCATCCTGATATTTACTTCTGCTCTATACTTTGGTCCAATCATTTTTTTTAATTTTCTTCTCATATCCATTTGTCAACACTTGCATGAGAATGGACCATCTCCTGAGCCCATCTTAAAATATGGTCATATTGATAGTGATAAATTGAGAAATTACTATTTACCTGATAATTTCCTTTTCTATAGTATAGCCAGGTAGATCCAGAACAAGTGGGTTATGCACCTCTACCAGCAGATTGAGATGGAGCAAAGCTGACATCACAGTACATATACCCCTGCACTGATATCAACCCGCCAGTATTCTCTGCAAAAGCCAGTTGTGGACAGACTAACAAAACTTGATTATTAACAGATAACCATTCCAGCACTCAGCCAACAGGAAAACACTGAGCTCAGACAAAGAATGTATTAACACTGGTCTAGAGACTGGATTAACACTTACCAGTAACCCCTGGAACACGCAGCCACACAGGAGCACAATAGCACAACCCACCAGCAGCCAAGAGTGGGAAGGTGGATGCACCTGTCTATCCTAAAGAAAAGGAAATTATCAGGTAAGTAGCAATTTCTCATTTCTTAGCATTTAGACAGGTGGATCCAGAACAAGTGGGATGTACCAAAGCTACGCCCTAACAGGGCAGGAGGCTGCCCACGGACCAATCAAAACCATACGTGTGAAGGCTGCATCCTCCCAGGCTTGCACATCCAGAGGATAATACCTGGAAAAGGTGTGTAAAGAGGACCACGTCACAGCTCGGCAAATGTCGATGGGAGACCACAATCTAACCTCCACCCATGACACTGCCTAAGTCCTAGTGAAATGAGCCCTAACCTCACTGGGCAACAGCTGCTCAGCATCCACATACGCAGCTGTGACTTCCTTAATCCAGTGAGCTAATGTAGCCCGCAACGTCAGCTTGTTCTGTTTACTTCCACTGTGGAGAACAAACAGGCGATCCGTCTTCCTGAGAGGTTTAGAAACCTCCAAATACCTCACGATATGGTTGTTCTATTTTATTTTATTGTATTGTCATTTTGATTTCTATTTTATTATTTATTTTTATGATTGTATTCTTGTTCATCGACTAGACCTTTTTAGCGTTAGGCGATTCACAAATGCTAATAAATGTAAATGTAAGGGCAGCAACAGGCAATATTCCTTCACATCTCTTTCCCTGTCCAGAGATGGCAGGGAAATGGATTGATTCAAGTGAAAATCTGAAACCATTTTTGGCAAAAAGGAAGGAACAGTACAAAGCTATATTGCCTCCAGAGTCACTCGAAGGAATGGCTCCAAGCAAGACAAGGCCTGCTGCTTGGATACTGTACATGCCAAACAAATTGCCACAAGAAACACCGTTTTCAAGGTCAGTAACTGTAAGGAGAGGTTACGCATCGGTCAAAAAGTAGGGCACTGGTAACCACAAAGGAGGATGAAGATGCTTCACTCCTTTCAAGAAACGGGTCACATTTGGATGAGCCAATAAGAGTCCCCCATTTGCCTGACCCCTGAAAACAGGCAAGAGCCACTACCTGTATCTTTAAGGAATTAAGGGCCACCCCTTTACTCAATCCATCCTGCAAAAATTCCAAAATGAACAGGATTTTAACTGACCAAGGAACAACCCCTTGATCTGTACACCAAGCTTCAAACACTCACCAAACACGTATGTATGCTAAGGAAGTGGAGAATGTTTTCGCTCAGAGCAAGGTGGTAATCACTGCAGTAGAATATCCACGCTTCAGCAACTGAGTCCTCTCAAGGGCCATACCGTAAGACAAAATCAAGTTAGATCTTTGTGAAGAACAGGCTCCTGCCACAGCAGATTCCTGTGCGCCAGAAACCAGAGAGGAGAGTCCACCAGAAGCCTTCACAGATTTGCATACCATGGTCTCCTGGGCCAATCTGGTGTCACCAGAAGCACTATCCTCCTGTGACTCTCCATCCACTGAACCATTCTGCCCAACATGGGGCATGGGGGAAAGCATACAGCAGCTTGCCCTCCAGCCACTCCTGCAGGAGGGCATCGATGCCCAAGGACTTTGGTTCTCTCCTGCGACTGAAGAATCAAGGAACCTTCGCATTGCGAGAAGTCACCAACAGGTCCAAAAACAGAAGGCCCCCAGCGATCCACTATTAGCTGAAACGCCTCGTTTAGCAACACCCATTCTCCTGGATCCAGACTGTCTGCGGAGAAAGTCTGCTCTTACATTGTCTTTTCCTGCAATGTGAGAGGCTGAGATCTCCTGAAGATGCACTTCTGCCCATTCACTAATTTGTGCTATTTCTTGCGACACTTGCTGGCTCTTGGTTCCTCCTTGCTGACTGATGTAGGCCACTGTCATTGCAATGTAAGACATTATCTGGACCACTCAACCCTGCAACCTGTCGCCAAACTGCAAGCATGCCAACCGGACCGCATGGGATTCCAGCCGATTCATGTTTCAGAGAGACTCCTCTGCACTTCAGTGCCCTTGCACCATCAGCTCCTGACAGTGAGCTTCCCAACCCTGGAAGCACGCATCTGTCGTGAGTACTAGCCAGTCCAGTGATCTTGTAAATGTTGTTTTCCTATTTTAAAACACAGCTGATCACACATTTAAAAGGTAGTCATAAGTTTAAGATAAAAGAATACTAAAAATTACCTTATAATTTACAGATATGTTTGATTTTAAACTGGGAGTCACTGAGAATATTGTTGTGAATTATTGTGGCCAGTGACAAGGTTTTTAAATCAAACTGGAGGTTGCTGAAAATGTATTATAAAGAAGTATGATGATATATCTTGTCTGCTATTATGAAATAGATTTTGTTTATTGTTAGGAAGTTTTTTTAATAAATCTGGGTGATCTCTTATTCTTTGGGTCCAACTGTGAGGTTACTTTTGTTGTATTTCATGTGGGGTGGGGCCTTGGGATAAACAATGGAAGTTTATTAGGTTAGTCTTATACCAAATTATCTGAGGTGAAAAAAGGTGAAGAGATTTTGGGGTGAATTAGAAGAGAATTAACCACGGTTTCTTCCCTAGTAGTTTACAAATTTACAGATTTGTTGTCTCCAAAATGTCAAAGTTATCGGCCATTTTTGCATCTGTCCAACTTGGTGTCTGGTTCTTCCTCAGCACCCTGAGTCACGTCAGCCTTCCTTTGATTCCATTTCTGCAATCGAGGAGTCAAAGGCTATTGCTATCAGTTCTTCCTTTTGTCCATTGAATATTTGTGATATTGCGGTTTTGAAGATCCCAAGGGATACAGCTGCACCCTGCACTATCTCAAGATGTTGTTCCTCCATCTCTTAAAAAAAAGCCTCTGTCAGACCTCTGCTGAAGAAATCTGGTCTCAACCCATCAACCAACCAACCTCTTCCCCGCCTTTTATTTCAAAACTGATGGAACATCTGGTGCTGCGACAACTGACTGACTTTCTGGATGAACACCTTACTCTGGATCCGTTTCAATTTGGATTCAGAAAGGTTCTGAGCACCAAAAATAGACGTGGTTTCTTTATTCGATATGTTCAGGAGAGGTATTGAATATGGCAAAAGTTTTGTTCTTGTTCTTCTTGATATATCATCTGTATTTGATATGAAAAACCACCAAATTCTCTTATATTGTTTAAGGGAGCATGGTATGACTGGCGTTGCTCTGAATTGATTCAGTTCTTTTCTCTCCGAACAGTCTTTTCAGGTAATAGCTGGCAGCAAGCACCAAATGGAGTCCCCCAGCACCCTGCCGTCGACATTGCTTTTTAATAATTATATGGTGCCAATTTGCAGGTTGCTGGCAGGGCTCTGTGAGGGAATAGAATTTATGCAGATGACATACAATTTTTCGTCTGCATTCAGTCCAGCCAGGACAACACTGTTAAGTTAGTTAAATTCAGCTTTATCCACCATTAGACGCTGGCTTTCCCATAGCAAACTGGCACCTAATACCACAAAAACCGAGATAATTGTAATCCCACGTCCTTATGCTCAATCTTTGCCTTCTTCAGTTGTTATTGATAATGTTCTGCTGCCAATTCTCCCCTATGTAAAAATCTTAAGGGTTTGGATTGATTCCAATTTAATCTTTTAGCAACACATTGAAACAGTTGTGAAATCTGGACTTTTAAAGGTCTGAGTTTTTTGGAAATTAAAACATCTATTGGATTATTCTGATTTTTGTCTCCTTGTATAAGCCCTAATTCCTCCTCAGTTAAATCACTTCAAAGCAACTTACATTGGTCTCTTGCATCAACAATGAAAGCGTTGCAATTTGTGCAGAGTTCAACCACATGGTTAATTTCAGGGAAGAATGTTAGGGAACACATTTCTTCAGTTCTAGCTGATTTTCACTGGCTGCTAATACAGCATTTTGTTCAATTTAAAACTGTATTATCGGTACACAATATGCTGAAATTGGATACTTTCCTTTGTTAATGTATTACATAAATATAACCCTACTCGCTCTCTATGTTGCGCGTCCCGGCCGCGCTGGTGCCATGGCCGGCTCTGCTCACATCGGGCTCCTCTCCGCAGGGCCTGATCCATCCTTCCACGCAGCCGCAGCCAGCCCACAGCATTCGCGGCGTCCAGTGGCCTATCCCGGGCCTTCAACCTCGCACTGCTCCTCACGTCGGATCCGCCCTTAGGCGCACGCACGCGGAACACCCAACCCTTTAAAGGGCCAAGCGCGGGAAACTCCTCTGTGGCGCGCGACGATGACGTCACCTGAGCCCTGTATATAAGGCAGGGCTCAGGCTCCAGTTCCTTGCCTTGGCAAACGGGTCATCTCATTGTTGAGAAGCTAGTTGCCGTCCTGTTTCCTGCGTTCCTTGTTCCTTGCCTGTTCCAGTGTTCCTGCATTCCTGTTCCAGAACTTGTTCCTTTGTTCCTGTGTCTTCCAGTGCTCCTGTATTCCTGTGTTCCTGTGTCTTCCAGTGCTCCTGCGTTCCTGTGGTCCTTCCAGTGCTCCAGCGTCCGATCCTGTTTCTGTTCCACTTCCCAGGTTGTACCTTCTCGGACTGATACTCTGTACTGACCTTGGTTTGCCTCTGACCACGCTTGGACTGATTCACGGTATTGACCCCTGCTTGCCTCTGACCACATTTGGACCACTGCCTGGAACTGACCTCTGCTTGCTACTGACCACTCTTGGATGGATATACTGGCTTTGACCCTTGCGCTCCACTCGGACACTCTATGTGCTTCTCCCGTGACCACTAGGCCTGCCTGCTTTGATGCTGTGGCCTTCTACAGGCTAGACCACTAGGCGCTGCCTATCCTGTCCGGAGGACCTCCAGTTCAGGTTCCCTTCCAGTGGTCTCTGGTATACTCTGCTCCGATCTAGCTCACCTATTCTCCACTAACTGCGCACCCTTGCTCGTGGTGGGCACACCTCTCCGGGAGACCCTCCGAGGCCCACCTAAGCACAGGCAGTCCGGGTACCCAAGGGCCCAACCCGCGGAAACCCCGGACTGTTATTGGTGAAGCTCCAGCTTGCCTCTGTCTCCCTGTGTGCTCCGCCTCCTGGCGGCAGGCGCCCTCTGGGACCTCCTTGAGGACCGTACCAATCCTGCCCCAGGCCAAGGGTCCACCTCCAGCGCAACACTCTATGGTCCTCGCAGAGAGGTATGCTATATATTCCAACTTTGAAACAGGCTTGCCTTGCTGAGACAAGGGAAAGATCATTCTTAGTCGCTGCTCCGCACTTTGGAACTCATTTCCTGAACATTTGCATCTCATAGATTGTACAGAAACCTTCAAGGTTTTGCAGAAAATCTGCTTGTTTAAACTGGCCTATTTGTAAATATTTCCTGGCAGGTTTTTACATCAAGTGCAGTGTTTTTGCAGTTTCATACTGTTGTATGCCTTTGGGCTGGGACATGGGTGATGCAGTCTAGTAGGCAAACCTACTTGACCCATGCCGACAGCTGATGGACATGCCCTAGTGGGACTGGACAAGAGTTTGACCTGTACCAGTCTTGTTTCCCACAGGTTCAGCCTTTGGGTTCCAGGGGCCAGCAGGATTAGATATGAGTCCCTTAAGAGCACTTGGATAGAGAAAGTCCAGAGGCAGGCTAAGGTAGGAGCTGGCTGCAGGCAGACAGTAACCAGATCCAGGCCGAGGAGCAGGGTAGGCAGCAAGTAGAGAGTGGTTGAGGTCTGTAGCAAAGGTCAGTACCATGCTACAGGCAAGAGAATGGTCCGGATCCGTAGCAGAGGTCAGTACCAGGTGACAGGCAAGAGAAACAGGACTCCAGGGGACAGGGCAGACCAGGCAAGACAGAGGAACAGACAAGGTGCAAACAAGACAGGAACCAGGCACGGACAAGGCTAGCCAGGGCACAAATGAGACAAAGGCACAACAAGGCAAGGCAGCGAGACAAGGAAACACAAGAGCAACACATTCTGCAGACTAGGCTGGGGACCTGTTGCTGAGAGAAGGACTAGGAGCGTAGCTGGGGTTTAAATATATCCAGCTGCGCCAATATCATCAGAAGGCGCCACTGTTGACTTTTCCTTAGTGAGGCTTATTCGAGGGACAGCAATGCACGCCCATGTGCCTATGGGAAGGCACAGCATAATCAGGGAGGCACGGAGGCGTCCTTTCTGCGGGGAAAGTCCTGACGGCATTCTGGGCCAGGCAGCATTGGGGGTGATGTGACTGGTCGTGGGCCTTCCCATGACTGGCCAAAATGTAACATACGAGTTGTTAAGATCCACTGGCTATGGCGCTATTGATTTGTTTATCTTTCATGTGTTTTATTATGTTTTTGTTGTTGTTGTTATTTGCAATTTTATATTATAGATGTTCCTTTGTACATTTCCTAGTGTCTAGGCATTGGTTATCATAAATCCAAATAAAAATAAAGCACAGAAACCCGTATGCATTCTAAGGTTGTCACCTCACCCCAGGTCTTCTAAACATATTGATCCAATCCTGGTTTGCCCCATTGCAGGCATAGAGCTGAGTATCTAAGGGAAATCAATGGGACAATCAGCTTTACAACTCCCTCTATATAATGGGGCAAAACCAGGACTGGATCAACATATGCGGTATGCCTGTGTGTGTTGGCAACCCTATGTGCAGGAGCTCAGCCTACCATTCATATTCCCAAGAAGGGAAAATAGTTTGAAGCAGAGAACGTGATGGCTGTGCTTAGCCCTTGGCTGCGGGGAAGCTATAGATTGATTGGAAGGTGCCTGGGGTAGTGCAGCGCCAATACCCAGGGGACAAGCTGGCCACTATCTAAAAGCACAAAAAAAAGCTGGGACTGAACTGCAAGCAGAGGAAGCGGGGAGAGGCTTAAACCTATGAACTGCATCAGATTACTCTACATATGCTACCCATTTTCCTGGAATTTATATATAGATATTAGACTTGCACAAAAAAAAAAATCAATGAATTCCACGTTGACAATTCTAAATAGTATGCTTGATTTATAAAAGTGTTTTTTCCTCCCAATAAGCACAAAATAGGTTCAAACTCCTGATAAATCAGGCCCTACTGTACCACAAAATGACAGTTCGGGAGCAAGTCAGGTCGTCCGCTCTCATGTTGCAGCTGTAATTAATCATGTTTTCCCAACTACTAAAGTCTCTTCTGAAGCTGGCCCACTAAAAACAGACATTTCATTTAGAGAGGTGAATATTTCTCATGCCGTGGGTGACTATATCATGTCCGTTTATGTTCTAAAGCGAATGAAAGTGCAGCTTAATCTTGCACAACCACACAGCCTTCAAAAAACAAAACAAAAACAAAATTATAAAAGACTTCCTAAAATGCCTGCGGTGTTAGAGCAGAAGTCTGTGCTTACACAGTAATTATTTTTTACAGTATTTACTATATTTTTTAAATGTGCATCAGTTAGAAAGCAACCTTAGGCTTTTTCTTGTTTCATAACCATTTAGATAAGCAAACGCAGTTTCAACAAATCACACACAAAGAGCAACAGGAGTGCAAGAGCTAAGGACTGGGCCGCATCTCCCCAGCCTTGTTATTCCATGCTATTCATACCACTTTCCTTGTTTATATAAAACACGCTTTGTTTTCCTTTCCAAAAAGAATGCTGCCAATCGCTAGAGGCAGACGTGTTTATCAGGCCAGCGATCTTGAAGTCTGACAGAAAATCCATGGCCTTTGGTACAAGCTGAAAAACATTCTGTCAACACCTTGGAGAGAGCAAGTCGGCGCTGCTGGCAGGGGACCAGCGGCTGTGCTGGAGGGAAGAGGAGCCCCAGGGGCGAGTGCAGGGGAATGGAAGAGAATTTGAGCCCAGGCCAAAAGCTACAAGCTGGGGGGAAAGTCAAACTCGAGCCGAGAAAACCTTTTCCATGGACTCTGTTTAATCTCCAGCGCAAGACTCCAAACCACAAGTCAGTCAGCTCGGGCCGGTGCAAAGCCTGGTCTTGTCTCCCCTGTTGGAAAAGTGCCTGGTGCTGCACCGGGATGAATATATCATTATGTGATACCTGGAAGGCTCTGTCAATGGAATTTCAGAACCCAGTAAAAAAACAAAACAACAACAACAACAAAAAAAACCAAACCATTCTGTCAGGATGGGTCAGCTTCTGAAATCTATAGCCTTCCATTTCCATGCACTCATTGGCAATAACGTAAAATAAATAAAAAGCTTGCAAGCACTTACCAGGTTAGAGACTGGCTTTTGTTATTACTATCCCAGGTCAACTTAATAAACTTCCCACATTCCATAGTTTTCAGATGGGCAAAGCAATATAAAAATAATTCATTTTCAGAGCTTACTATGGAAGGGATTTTTCTTTTTTTTTTGTATTCAACAGAGATAGTTATTAAGTGCAGATATATATTAGTGAACAAAAATTATTTAATGGAACATTAACTCTGAGGTAACATATTCATGCACCCTGTTATGGGTTCTCTTTTAGTCTGATACTCACAGCTACAAAGGGTTACCTAAAATAAAGTGATCCCCAATCTTCCCTTCCAACTCCAAAATTGAGCCCTTGTGGGTAATTCTAATTTCAGATTAGTGGCATGTCAAAGGGATTGGTCCTGGAGCCAGTTCTGATCAGTGTCTTTGGGAGAAACATTGCAGAGAGTTCTGAAGGTTAAGTTGATCTCTATGAGGATGACACTAAGATCTGCAACAGAGTGAACACCCTTAAAGGAGCAGCCAGAATGAAATGTGATCCAAGCAAGCTGGAGGAATAGCCGAGTGCTTGGTAGTTAAGAGACAACACTAAAAATAAAAGTGCATAACAGGTGCATTTAGGGTGCAGAAATTTTAGGGAGCAGTACATGATGGGAAGTGGGAAGCCAATGTGCATCGATCAGGAGAGAGACCGCTGGTGATTGTGCCAGGCATAGCCAGTGAAAGAAAACAGATGATAATACCTCTGTATATGTCATTGCTGTGTCCTCACCCAGAATATTGTGACACTTTACTTCCAAATGGCTACAGACAGGGTGGACATGATGCAGAAAAAAAAAAAGCTATCAAAATTGTATTTAGCCATATTTGATTTTCCACCATTTGGAGCCCTATTATGGCAGAGTACAATATATAAAATAATCAAAACATAATGCTTGCAAAGCAAACACATAAAATCCAACACAATAAAATAATCTTCCCTCCCAATGACTATTTAAAACCAAATCTACCCATTCATCAGTCTTTTTATTCTTCCTAAGGCAGAGTCAATAAACTCCCCCTCACCAGAGTAAATACCAGCCAATATCACCCTAAGGTCTGGGTAAATAACCAGGGCTTGACTTGCTCTCAAAACTTCAAATAATGTTGCTCTTCTCTAACCACCAAAGACAACTTGATCCATAGAACTGGGCCATAAAAACTAAATGCGATGTTAAAGAGTTGTCAATGTAACCCTGGTAGGGAGTATAATGCTTAAATCTGGTATAAGGGTAATAAATCACTAGGGCCTAGAGCTCATGGACTCTGTGGGCTGAAGAAATTGCCACCAAAAACTGCACCACAAAAACTGAACCCTAACAGAGTTGTTTTTTAGGCTAGTCTCTGATAGACAGAAGGTATTCAAGAGTTTTTGTGTGGGTAAGAGAAGGGATCAAGGGCCATGCTCTCATATTAGATGGCAAACCTTTTCTATTTAGAACCATTAGGCCTGCTGGTAAAGTCCTTTCTAGAAAATGTTGCAGGGTCTAAATCAAAAGTCTTCTGAAATGAGACTTAAGAATCTAAATATATATACCCTAGAGCAGGGGTTCACAATCCAGTCCTTGGGACATGCCCTCCTAACCTGTCTGGTTTTCAGGATATCCACAATGAATATGCATGAGACAGATTTGCATACAACAGAGGTAGTACATATAAATCTGTCTCGTGTATATTCATTGTGGACATCATGAAAACTACACTGGCTGGGTGTGTCCCGAGGACTGGGTTGAGACTCCCCTTGCCCTAGAGAAGAGGAGAAATAATACAATAGAATACAAATTTGATTTATATCCTGCCTTTCTAGTATAAAATACTACTCAAAGTAACTAACAGGAAACCAAATTCAACAGTTCAAATATATAATACTAATATAAGCAGGCATAAAATAGACAGCCAAAAAATAAACTACTTCATAATTAATACATGATAACATCAGCAAAGTGTAAGTTACAACCTCAGCATGTTACCTTAACAATCTTTATCCTGAGACCCAAAGGCATACAACTGCTCTTTCACTGTTCATGAAGGGGCTTGCCCTTCTAGTGGTGATCTTTTCTTGCAGCTGGGCCAGTTTATCTCCCTGCCTTAGAGCTGGCAGCAAGGCCTAGAGCTAAGGACTGTCCTAGAGCTCATGCTGCAACTGCTGAAGGAAACAAAAGCTGAACTGAAGCTACTCATTTGGGCCAGCTGATCAGGGCAACGTGACTTCTTTCAAAGACAAGAATATTCTAGAACAAAAAGTCACATAATGATATTACAAAATGATAGACTTAGGAGCAACATCAGGAAATATTTCTTCATGCAAAGGGTGGTGGATGTATGGAATGCCTCCCAGGAGAACTGGCAGAGACAGAAATAGTAATTTAATTCAAGAAAATGGGATAAGCCCAAAGGACTATTGGTTATAAGAACTGAGAGGGGAGCCTAAGTTCAAACAGATGTATGGCACTGCAGCAAGATTAGAACTGGGCAGACTAGATGGGCCATGAGGTCCTTATCTGCTGTCATATTCCATGTTTCTATGTATCCCTATCCTATACTAATTTTGGATCCCCTAGGTGTGTTCAATATGCATTTTTCACAAAGCATTTTGGCTCTCTGTTCACAGATTCCATAGAGTCCATGGAAGAGACTGAGAAAACAATGGCAGATAGAGACCACCAGATTCATCTTGTCAGCCTATTCCTGATGCAATATCACAGAGCCTAACTGATCTCAAATTGTATTCTCTCATCTTTTTATCTAAGGATCCTCTGTGCTTAGCCCGTGCTTTTTTGTATTCTGGTATGCTTTTGGGGATGTGCATTCATTTCAAATCAATGTAGTTTTTGCTAACAATAAGAGTTATAATCTGAAAATGCTGGGATACTTTTGATCTGTTACCAAAAACAAAAGAATGGGGACATTCCCAGCCGCTCATCCCTGCTTCTGCCTAACAAGGGCAGGTTGCTCTGGCCCTCTCACCGCCCATTTTTAAGCCAGGGCCTCATGGTCACTACCATATTTCTTTAGGTCTGTATGACAGTAAGACAACATAAGCCTTCGCCAGCTCTTGGGTCAGTGCCATTTTTAAAAGGGAGCTGGCGGGACAGGAGTACCTGGGTTTAGCTTTTGCTTCCTTTTGCAGCCAATGATCCCATGGAACAGATAAGTTGGGGGACGGGGCAGATAGGTCCAAGCCCTGGATTTTTGGTGGAGGGCAGGATCCGCAGAGGTCTTGGCTTATTTTCCTTCGGAGGTCATGCAGTGGGAGGTTATGGTTCTTTTTTTTTTTTTTTTGGTGGGGGTTTAAAATGCAATATTTATTTCAGTTTGGCATATAAACCAAGCCAAAACAAACATAAAATGAACCTAAACCCCGCTCCTGAAATAAAAAAAAAAACTAACCAAACTGAAATTGTTCACCCTGCACACCCCCTCACCTCCAGCAACCTTCTCTGGGTGGCTGGTTTAAGCATTCAGAATGGATTTATGGTATTTTAACAAATTAATGTTTTCAGTAAAAAGTTATATATTTGACTCATTCCTATGATCACACCTCCATCTCCTTCTTCCTTTTCCCAGGTGGGACCAGTAACTGTGTTTCAGCAGCTCCCTCCCGTTCTACAGCAGGAGTAGACAACTCCAGTCTTGCTCTGAGTGCCACAAGCAGATCGGGTTTTCAGAAAATCTAAAATGAACATGCATGAGGTATATTTGCCTGCAAAAGAGGCAGTGTATGCAAATCTACCTCTTCTAACCAGTTTAGTCTTTTTCCAGATTTATTTTTTTATTTAAATACAATTTCTAGCACGTCCATCCAGATGAGTACTCCCAGCAAGGTACATCATTTGAAAATAGCAGAATAAAAACAGAGCTGTATACATATTTCAAAGAGATGTGTTTCTATTTTCATGCTATTGCAGTATAGCTGGATCTATTTTTAATAAGGCTTATCCTTATAACCCAGAATCATTGCTTAGTTAGGCTCCACTGTATTAATATAACACCTAAACATAGTAGGCTGATGCCTATCATCATGTTACATATGGGCAGATTTTCTTCACATACTAAAACTAATCTGAGTGTGCTACAACACTATTCTAATACAGCTGCTTTGAATATACTGACCCATTTCTAAACAATACAGACTGGACATTGTACACTTCAATAGGGGATAATAGAGCTGATTTATTTTGTTTCTATAAAAAATGTATAACCCGCTCAATAATCAAGTTTTGGTGGCTGACAATACAACACACATGTCATAAAATAAAATTAATGCAGTAGGTCTGGGATATACTTGCTTAGACTGGAAGAGTGTAGCAGGTCGGGGTAATAGTACAGCAAAGATTTAAGGCAGTGCCGCTGGTCTGGCCATAGTTCCCTCAATCAGAATGTGCTATGCTAATCTGTATCCAGTACACTTGGTCTTTATACAGAGCAGAAAGAAGGCCCCAAATAGATTCAGATAACTTTATTGGCAGGACAATTTTACATGTATTAGCAAAGTAATATATACAATGATTAAATTAAAAGAGTAAAAAAAGAAGAAGGAAATTACAAATTGGTAATAAATAAAGATTCAGCTTACAGAAAGCCCAGCATCAGGGACATGTCTCAGGTTTCATTTCTGGCCTGTTGGCAGGATACCACATATTTTGCTGCTATAGCTGCTGTTTCTCTCTTTCCCCCAGGATTATAAAGAATTTTTCTTGCTCATTTTTTTGTGGGAAGTGTTGTATTTTCTCTGTCAGCTTGTGGAAATGTGCATCTCTGATCTCTGTATTTTGCACAGCACAGGAGGAAAGGCGTTTCTGTTACTCCAGTGTTGCACTGGTTTCTTGGGGTTTCCAGTTTAGGTTTTATCAGCATCTTTCTATTTCTAGTCTGTGACCACTTATGCTGTATTTGGTGAGGGTCCACATGTTTTTTATATTTGTGACCAAGGTGAGGTATTCTGTTAGTATGTTTGTTCTGTATAGGGATCTGTAACTGTCCAGCTTGTTCTGTTTTCCAATTCTTGTTCTTGTTCTGTTTTCCAATTCTAGGGCATGTTGCAATTTTTGCATTGCTGTCTTTTTGTATGCTGGGTTGTTGTTTAAGTTTCAGGTGTTGGTGCTGGATTTGTATGGCAGGTATGCTATGTAGGGCCAAGTGTGTTTTTTCCAGGGTTTTGTGTTGCATCACAGAGGGCCTCGTAGTGGAGGGAATATATGTCGCTGTTATTGAGATGACACCAGGAATTCAACATTCTGTTTTGCATGGCGTGTAGTATGGGGAAGAGTCCCAATTCTGCTTTGCACCCGTTATTAGGAGTGTTTGAGAGCACAGAGTGTCTGTTTGCAGAACTGAAGGTATAGGATTTCTGTTGGGGTTCTGTCCCATTCTGTATAGTTTGAGGTGAATGATATCCCTTCCAGTTGCTACTGCTGAAACTGTGCATGAAGAAGTGCCTGGAGGACTTCCACTATAGCATGGACTTATTCTTGGCGCTGCGCTAAAGTAGCTTTAGGGAGACTGAAAGAATGCCACATGCAATCAGATTCAGTAAACAGGCAGGTCTTTGCATGGACTAGGATACTGGGCTTGTAACTGTGCTTTACCTCATACGGCCTTCTAGGGTTTATCTGTTAATCATCACTCAATAACATTCACACTTGGCTAGACTTCCTGTATTGGGGCAAACTTGATGCTATCGTTTCAGTAATTCACTGGGTCCACCTCTCCCATGTCTATGGCTTGTGATGGGCGCTGTGCCCAAACTTAGCAAGATTGTATCAGTAATGCTCTCCGCATAGCCAACATTCCAGGAGATCTCAGTCATTAAAGCCTGTGAAAATGGCAAACGGTGGGAAAACTAACTCTAAACGGGGCCTCGGAGGGTTTGCCCTGTTACTTAACCAGTAATGCTCAAGAGTCTTCCAGCCCTTGAACACATTTCTAGCCCGTAAAAGGTCAAGACAAACACATCGGGCCAAACAGATGCAGGTAAGAAAGAAGCAAGATTCATCAATGTTTACTGTTCAGTTTGATCTTTTATAAAAGGAAGCTTTGGGTACATTTGCGCTAAACAAGAACAATAGGTTTAATGTTTCCCTAAATCCTTGGTCTGCGTGAGTAAGGTCCCTTTCCCTTATTTCTGAAAACACATGCTGTCTATAGACTCTACATTATTTCTTGCAGTACAGGAGTGAAAAAAAGAACAGGTGACGGAGAGTATCTCTATCTGTTGCAAGATTCAAGAGCAAACTCCAGAGTAAGGAGTAAAAAAAAACCCAAAAACATCCACTTCCACAGGGCCGGAAAACTATCTGGTTAACTGTATGAGAGGCTTCGGCACACATTCTGCACCTGCTAAAGACAGGCTCACAACACCAAATAATCAACAAAGTCAAGCAGGAGGAAAGAACCTAAGGGCACCTGAAAGGGAATTATGTTTTTGTTGTTACATAGAATGCTTTCAAAACTGTCCTTATCGTGAGTTTTAGGATGACAATTTTCCTCCTACTAAATGAAGGAACATTTCACCTTTTGAAAGGCAAGCACGTCCTTTCTTTTGAGGGTGCTGATTTTGTACATACACGAAGCTCCCCAAATTGATTATTGGGGACGAAAGTAAAGAGTTTGTTCTCAAAGGTGGCCGGTCCGTTCCACGGGCGCTGTAGCAGCCTAGAGCAGAAATATTTCACACCATTCATTCCGCGAACTGCTGAAAAATCATACGGCTAATCCCTCTTTAACTATGCTTACATGGGACCCTGTGAAAAATGCAGCAAGAAGCCCCCGTGATCAGCAGTTTCCAGGACAGGAGCCTTGTTCACCTACGCTGGTGTTTGGCGCCCTCTAGTGAGCGGCACAGGAGGCAACAGGGATTTTCTTTTCCTTTCCCCGCATGGCTCCTAAGTAGTTTTAAGAGGGGCGTTTTTGCCTTTGGCCATGTCTTAATTCTCCCAGGAAATACATTTGGCTAGATTCAAAATGCAAAAAGGCTGCTTTTAAATCTTGGGCCTGATTTTCTGCTTTTAGCCTCATTAACTTTCTTTTTTATCCATTGTCTTACTTTATGAAATGCTCCAAGTCTCTTGTCCTGGATATTTGTTTTATTATAATTGTAGGCTCTATGGAGCAGGGACTGTCTTTTTTGCGTGTTTGTACAGTGCTGAGTATGTCATATAGCGCTATAGAAATGTTTAGTAATAGTGGTAGTGATAAAAAAGTTCATTTTCACTCAAAGGGTTGCCCTAGTATTTGAGAGTCCATGCTTCACTGGCATATAAATCTAAAACTTACGAACAAATGCAGTCAGAGAGAAATTAGGAACATAGAGAAGTAATCATGAAAATGGATGAAATTTGAATAAAGGTAAATTGTAACTTGTGATCTATGCATCGCTAAGATTTTACGAAAAGGGAAGACATGGTTTTATTTCTAACAGGAACTATGTCCTTTTTTGTAGGCGATTTACAAACAAAGCAAAGCATTGCCTACCTTGCATGCAAATGCTGGTGCCGGGAGCGTTTGAAAGATAAAAGGCAGGGACAAGAAAGCAAACGACCAGCAAAGCTTATTGTGCAAATGTAAGGACGCCAAAAGGAAATAGCTGTCCACCTCCCTATAGAAAAAGATTTTACAAACAGCTTGTTTTCTGGGAGAAGAGAAACTTTGCTTGGAGCTTTCCTTTAATAAAGCTTTCTAAGACCCTTTCCCTCCCCACCCCCACTGGCTTTTTACCGCTGATTTACAGCCATGGAAGTCAAATTCTTTAGAAATCATTTCAACGAGCTGAAATTCAATATAAGTAGAGGCCAAAGAGCTTGCAAACTGTGTCAATCGTCAAGAGGCGGTCTGTTCGGCATCATTCCGCTTCTAGCCAGAGCTGGGATTAGTGTGAGAGCAAATAGCTGAATGTCTCCCGGGAGCCCCGAGTGCCAGGCCCCACAGCTGCACAATCCTTCATTGGCTTTACAGTTAGAATCAGCTTTAATCTAATTTTACGAAATTTAAGTAACATACATAAATGTCAATGGATTGTTGCTGCGGTTTATTTTCTTTTTTTTTTGGAGGGGTGGGATTGGGTGTCTCGCTGTCGAATCAGTGGAAGGGGTGAAAAAGACTCTCCACAATTATCTTTTTTAACATTTAGTGCTTGCTTGCACGCTGAGGCCATTCCGCCACACGCCCGTGCACAATCAAAACACAACCGGGAAGACCCACTGGTTACAGACTCCAAATCGAGCTGCTTTATACGCCTGGGAGAAGTGGCTCCTTCCATGCCCGCTGCTCTGGCGGAGCAGGACACTCACTATATAATATTTTGTAGGCGTTAAAAAAAAAAGTAGCCAACAAGCCCCGCGCTAACCATCCTTCCAATAAGCAAATGTCCTTTGAGCTAGGAAGCATTCATTAGTCTTGTATTTATTTTATTTATTTATTTTTTTTAACAAACACCCCTGGTCCGATTCAATTTTTAGTCTGCTAATAACTACACAGAAACATTATTTCTTGTTCATCTGCGTTTCGCTTTCCTGCCAATTTAAACACAGAATTCCTGGGTGAAAGGAGAGAGGGGGGGGGGGTAAGCTGTCTGTCTCTCCTGATTAGCAGCAGCACTCCGGCAGCCAATGGAAGGATTAGAGGAGGGTGGGCTGAGGCTGTGGGAAAAAAGGAGGAAGGCTCAGAGCCGCTCGGGTAATTTGAGTATTTTGGTTGAAATGCCTTTTGGAAGGAGAAATGTAAAAATCTCACGAGGAGCAGGAACGTAGATTTCCATGCACGCACGAGAAAGATCTGCTATGGGTGGTAGAGCCATTTTCTAATATCACAGCTCGAAACTCCTCACTAGTACTTAGAAACGTCAAGCTTCCATTCGTTATGCTTTCCTAACAGAATGCCGTGCGACGAAACAATGCGCTTACAAATAAAACCGAGACTGGGAATCGTCTTACAAATCACTCCGAGTGAAGAAAACGTCCGGTGGCTTCATGCTGGCGCTCGATCCCTCCTAGTCACACTAAAGTGTTCCCTCATCTTAGGCGCCTGCACAGATGGGTCATTTAATTATGAATACCAAGCACGCTATAGCTACAGCGTAGCAAGAGGCTCGTCATTTGCACAGATTTATAAAGTGTATTCATTCAGCTCTCCTATGCTTACCGCAAAATTCTCTAAAACGTAGCAGGAAAGTTTGCTCATACGCTCCTGTCTGTTGTTTAGCAAAATGTGCAGATACATTCCTAATACACATGTTCTCCTCTTGTTATAAACACGCACTCCCATATTCAATGTGAAACATCTTTTCTGCAGACTTTGTGCATGAATACATCCAGACTTTCTCAATGACAAAGTACGACTATTTGTGCTACAGTCCTGCAAATATTCATTAATTTAATTTTTTTCCTCCCTTTTAATCAAAAGACTTGCCCCATTACTAAAATGTTGGCAAAGTTTAGTTTAGTACCTGCAGTATCTCCAGTGCACAGAAAGAAAAAAGGTTTGGGTAGTTTTCCTGGCACCTAGTAGATGAAGCCAAACAATGTTTTCAATTTATTCTGAGATTTACAAAAGCTTTAGGAAATCAAAGTATTTGGCAGCCGATCGAGTGTAGTCTGTAATTAGATCATGGACAAACTGAAAATTTAATTTCGGAATAAATTGCTGGCGCCAGACGTCCTACAATGAACCGAAAGGTTCATGGTAGCGCCACGAGATGGCGTAAGAACTGAAATGATTACATCGGTTGGAAAAGATCAAATCATCAGCAAAATATTCAAGCCGTCCCCAACTCCATTTAGGTAGTGATAAAAAAAAAAAAAGCACCAAGTCAAAAGCAATATTTTCCAGCAAGCACCGGAGAAAGGACCGCCTCCAGTGCAGGCAAGATTCCGCCCTATTTGCATACTTTGCAACTATTGGTTTTGTCTTTGTGACACGTCATTTGGACCTCCCTTGGTTTTAAGTAGCCAATCGCTCAGAGGGCTTGACTGATTGGTGGCCTGACTCACGTCAATAACCCTAAGGAGGTAATTTTAAAAGGAGTTATGTGTAAATGTAACTACAATGGTAGCAATTCCAAAAAGCCATTTACAGGCATTTTAATGGCATATATTGTAGCAATTTTCAAAAGCCTACTTCCATGGGAAAAGTGCATTTACACATATAAAACCCAATTTTACCTGCATAAATACTTTTTTAAATCAAACCTTCAATTTGCATAATGCAGAGACAGCATGTAAAAGTGGCCAGTCTTCCTTTGTATGCAGAAGGGGGCAGTGCACATGGGCCAGGAGAACAAAGCATCAGGGGAGAAGGAAAGCTGCCTGGCTGCCCCTGAGAAGGCACCAGCTAATACTTTGAAGCAGCATGCACAACTGCAATGTCATCAAGTTTTGCAACATCCCACACAGCGGTCATCCAATAGAGAGCTGGCAATTATTTTATGGCTGTTATAGTGCACCAACTCCTTGCAAGCACAGAGCCAAATTTTTATTTTATTCTTAATGTTTCTGGGATGGCTGCACTAACAGGAGGTTACAAATCAAATGGCAAAACACTGGAAAACACTGCATGCTTATAAATATACTTGGGAAAACATGCATGCTGCACTGTATGTTAATAAAATGTAAACATTTAAAAAATAAAGGAAAACTGTGACAGCATTTTAACTCATTATGCCTGGTGGCTGGGTATTGTGACATCATTGCTCATGTCTCAAAAAATGTCACATTCTACACAATGGTTAAATTTACAGATGAACCCAGAGACTCTTATATGCAGCATTACAGTTTCTATTTCCAAAGAAAAATCGAAATTCTAAATAGATTTGGAATGGTGTTGTAGTACAATTTCACTTTACTGTAATGAACAGGGTTCAGTTCATTTTTAAAACTTTAATAAGTTAAAAATATCCATGTATCAAAGTTTTAAGGTAGTTTGGCTGCCATGTTGATGCACTTAAATGCACAAAAATAAAAGTTAACAAAAACAAAGTGTTTTTATATATATTGTTGATACTTGGTTAGTGGCCTAAATACATTTCCTGACTAGTTTTCAATAGGCAATAATTTCTTATTCAAGTTAGAATGCAATTGAGCAAACAGTTGTAAAGTATTCTTATGTTTTGGAAGTCAAATTATAGCTATTCCACTTTTTACTTAAAAAAGAAAAAAGAACAATTTGTGGAAATTGTTGGAGTTTCTTGAAGTTAAAAAAAAACTTTTCAACTTAAGAGTAATTGAACCCATAATTAAACATTTATCTATTTATGACTTTTGTTTTGTATTTCTTCCGTAAATTCAGGTTTTTAGTACAAAAAAATCGCCTCGCACACTATTTAGTCTGACAGGACTGCTCGTCTGTACCGTAATTAGCTGTCAAAATGAAACGCCGCCCCCTTCCCTGGACCCCATTGTTATATCTTGGCCCAGTAGCATAGCAAGGGGGAGGGGCAGGACTGTAAAGGGTGCCTGTGGGTCTTTTTGTATTTTTTTTTTTTCCAGAAAGACGCAGGTAGGTGAGAAGAGTGTGTTTGAGGCTGCTGTTTCTGTGACCTTAAGCATTTCTACAAGGAGGGTGGTGATGGGAAAAAAAAGAGGGGGGGGAGGGTGGCACAGGGGAGGTTCCAGAGACCATTGCTACGCCACTGTTTTGGCCTTCTGAACTCTCTGCATGCATAATTTCGGTAAGCTTCTTGTTGGCTGCCTTGCCTGCTGGTTTCTTTTTCTCTCCTGTTTGGAAACTGGATGATGAAACGAATATCAACCGTGAGCTCATTTTCCCTCTTAAAGTAGTTGCTGTGTGTTTTTCTGCAAACACACCAGCACAGATCCCGGAGCCAACAGGATGCGCTGACGCCAGAGCGAACTCAGCCGATTTAGCCTTCCCACTCTCCTCCCCCCGACGAATCATGCTCCAACATGGCCCCTTCTCCCCCACACCCACACTCACTCACCGCTGTCCATCAATCCCAACAGCCAATTGTGAATAGGCTGCTGGATGGGGCGGGGGAAGATGGAAGAATAAATCCACAATGTGCGTCACGACCTTGATTTATATGTTTGTTTGTTTTTTTTAATTTAACAACAGTTTAGGGTGAAATTAAGATATACTGCTTCCCTTTCTATAGAGCAGGTGTAAAACTTTTTGTAAATTAAAAAATAAATGACAAATGGAAGAAAAATATCCACGGTGCTTCACTTTTCCTACAACTGTTTTTTTTTCCCAACTTTACATAGTGAATTTTTTTATTTTTTTTTGCTTGTGGAGTCTTATGCTTGTTAGAAAACTATATTTGTGACCCAATTGATTTTTTTCTACATTGCGGTCTAAACTCACGTATGGGTTCGGTTAGTCATCAGGGTTTATTATTATAGTTCAGTTTCTGTTCTATGAAGTAGATTGCTTCTTCTTACAAAAATATAATTGTGCCATCCAGGAAGTTCTTTAATTATAGTTATTTTTCAGGCTTCTATGCATAAGTAAGCAAAAAAAAAAAAAGCCAAGAGTATATAGTAATTCCTCAAGGGAAGTGTACCTCATTGAATAGAGTCAAGTGGTCATATCGGGCAACTGGATGAGTAATTATGCTAAGAAGGTAATAGGCGGGATGTCAAATGTAAATAAAGGAAATGGGAGAACATTCCATCATGCAAAATAACGAAAGTTCCCATACAAAGGGAAATCAGAAACAGTGCATCCTAGAAATAAATTTTATGTATATTCCACGTTTTCAGGTACTTCAAAAGCGGATTACATTCAGGTACTGTAGGCATTTATGCAAAATAAATGCAAACATTAGACAGTATGGTAGGGTGCGAGGTACGTTCAATAGAGGTTTAAGGGTTAGTTGCTGGGTTGAATTTCACAAAGTAGTTTCTAATGCAAATGTATGATTATTAAAATAAATGGGGGGAGGGGGTTAACAGGATGTTTAATAGCCGCTAGGTATACGAGGCAAACAAAACTGGCAACTTAAAAGCCAAGGAGATGTCATTCAAGTTCATTTTGTTTCCAGTAGCAGTTTTCATTAACGATAGATCATTTGTCCCACGGTGCCTACTAAGTGCAAACTTACGCCGTGTTTGCCTTCCTGTTTGCTTGCGCTACAACACACGATGTCAGCTTCTAATCTCTGACAGATCTGCATAATATATATATATAGACGATGTAAATGAAGGGCTTTAATAAATCTTTGCGGGCCAGAACCATACTGAAAAGGGACCCGCCGTACTGTTCGGGCAGCGTGCCAAATGTCTTTCCTCACCGTCACTCCATTAAGTAAACCTAACACCGAAAAGTTGTGTGGGGATGTGTCGTACAAAGGTTACAGCGTGTTAAGGATTTCCAAAGCTCCTTGGAAGCAGTAAAACTTCTGAACTACAGCCGCATGGTTTATCAAATGACGTGCCGGCCGGGCGTCCCCCTTCCAACCCAGTGAAAAAAGCAGCTGCCTCTGATCTTTGCAGCCTGGGCCTATAAATATGTTTAATGGGGTCTGGTGGGGGATTTGGTTTTAGATCACAATAATTTATATCTGCTATTCTAGCGAACATGTCTGCCCATACCACTACTGCTGTAGAATTAGCGAAGGACTGTATGGTCTTTTTAAACGTCCTAGCTGAAGCACGTTCTGTAATAATACATTGGGAGGGGGCTCGGAAGAGAGGATGAATAGGGCATTGTACCAGTTAACACATTATAAAATGCCCAATTTACATTAAGCAAGTCCAGCCTATAATCCCTTATAGAACTAGGGCAATAGTTGAATGTAGTTTACATACATGTGTCAGACCAGGTGGATTTTAAGTGCATTAACCTATGCATATTATATTTAGGACTTGTTATTTCAGGTTGTAAGCAGTGAATACCTCTACCATATCCCTGAAAAAATAGGGGTAGTGTATAGACATCATTAAAAAAAACCCTACTTCCATTGCCTCCCTTAGATCCTCCACTCTGCTTTTGTACCTTTTCTGTTCTGACTTCACAGCTGCACAAACATATGTAATTCAACCAAAAAAGGTACCCTCAACTAGCAACGGCCCTAAGAAAGCAGGGATACACACTGAGTTTTGTACTCTCACACCACTAATTAACTAGAAAAATGACACCTCGCTTTATATTATATATTTAACAGAAGCCCTCATTATAGTGTATAGTACTACAATGCAATGTATTGATAAATGTGGTTAAAATTTGTATTAAATTACAACTACAAATGAAATGTTTGACAGCATAGCAAAGAGTTCATTATATATACTTTTGAAATAAAAGCACTCTAATATTCACTTTGGCTTTCACTCAAAATAGGACTTGCTGGTACGCTGAATTTCTCAAACCAAATCAACAATTTTTGAAGGATGTTTGTCATGTAATCAATAGATCAGAGCTCTTTAATTAAAAAGAAAAAAGTCAAAACCTTAACAAAATCCTTAGCTCAAATAGCCTATCATAGCACAAAGTGACTGCAAGCCTAGGATTGATGTATGTGTCTGGTCAACAGTAAACTGCAATTCTTAAGGCTGGAAAGAAAATCCCTTTTCCAAACCAGACATCTGTTTTGAGGCTGGAAAAAAAAAGCAGGTATTAAAGCTGGAAATGCAGGTTAAGATGAGACTCCAGGCACTGTTTACAGGAAGTGCTCCAGTCTGGGTTAAAAAAAAAAGTTACATTATAAATGTTTTCTTCAAGTTTTGTTGCAGTATATGCAGTTTGAATGGTTAGAGTCTGCTTTGCCTAAAGTTAGCAAGGAACAGTAATTTCCCAGCCTCAAGGATATTAATTGGTAGCCGTAACAATTCTTATTTTAAGCAAAATAAGATATTATGCACTATATATCCACTGAGAGATTAGAAAAATTAAATATACACCATACTATAATAAAAATGTGATCACAATCTTTTAAGGTAACCCTTTATTATTGGCCATATGAGAACTTGGAAGATATTTGCCTTCACCATGATACAAATAAGGTACCACCCAAGCTCTGCCTCAAAAAACAAATAGCACTAAAACATTTGACAGCTATAATATGCATCCACATTCTTTTCTAATGTATGGCTTATCCAGGAAAGTAATTCATAAAACCAAGTATCCAGAGTCATTTTAGATAAATGAAATACATTTATTAGTATTATATTCTAATAAAGTTCACATTTTAAAATGTAGCACAACTGTACAGTATAGAAGTCATCCAAGAGAACAAAGGCACAATGAATACAATGTTCTTTTAAAAAGGATTTTAAAAAACAAAAATATACTACACTGTTATAAGTGGCTTGGCCAAACATCGCATATACCTAAATAGAAAAGCTTTTTAGTTAAAGTCTAATTTTTTTTGCTTCTAATAAATGCAAACTCCCTTTTCCAATCAATCTGCTGTTGAACAGGATATGCTATTTATTCAGCTTTAGGTACCAGTTGCCTGATAGAATTTTACCCACATTCAGCAGTTTTCTTAGTGCATCCTTGTAGATTAGGTGAGCCACAGACAAGATTTCACTGCTGGTAATGTCAATAAGTATTGTACATAAGAATGAGCAATAATTTAATTACAAGTTAAGATGCCATCTGCAGTTAGTTATAATCATGATTTATGGCATTCAAAATGTGCTCTCCACCCATTAAACGGATTTAATTTACACACGTTTATTAAGTGCATAAAGTTACTGAGGCCAATAAGCTGTGACTGGAGGCCACCACACTTCATGCACCACAATGCAAGCAGAATTAACCCTGGTACCTGTGGCACATCCAGGCCGCATGCATTTGAAGAAAACTCCGTTCTTGAACTCCTGTTAACATATAGCTACAAATATATCTGGTTGGTCTGGGCCTTTCAAGCAGCCTGCCCCATGCAAGCAAGACTGACCTGAGACCAGGAATTGCCCAGTCAGAAGTAGATCTGGGCCTTCTGAACAGCCCAGCCCATGCAAGCAAGATTGTTAACCCTCTGGATTTGACACAGCTGAATCTTGGGTCACCAGTCTGATGTCACACCAGGGCCTACAGCTCAGGCATCAGATAACCCCCAGTCTTTCTAGCATGAGCCTTATTGCAATGACACCGCTCAACTTTTAAACTTCCCCTCCCCCAGTGCTCAGGTACCCCACCTCAAGACTTGGGTAGCTCACAGAACTTGCCCAGCCCCCAACACCAAGCTGCAACCTTGCTGTAATTTACTCTGCAACAGACCCTTTGCCCCTTCTACAGACAGATCCTGCCTATGTAGATGGGCAGATGCCAATAGTCTAAACCAACGCATCATCGAGTATTGACCCAATCTTAGACAGATGTGTATGGCATTGGTCAGAATAGTTCCATGTGAGATATGCTCATTCCAGACCACCCACACCACTATAGCAAAATTGCATCCACTGCAGGAGACAATGTAAACTCTCTGCCTACTATACTTGCCTAAGCACATTGACCTAGGTTAATGGCGGTGAACTCCTTGTACAGCATTGGTCAGCAGCACAACCATTATCACTTGAGCTGCTGCCTCAATGTGCAGGTCACAACCTTATGTACTTATGAAGTGCCACCTCACTGGAGGAAGAGGGCATTTGTTCAGATTATGGCAAAACATCTTAGTGCCATGACCACAAATTGCACTACAAGGCCAAGCCTTGTGTTTTCTGGTATACAGCCCCTCCCATGTTAAGGTAATGGGTTCTTCAGGTGAAAGTCGTACTGTGAATTACCTCCAGAGAAGGGCCGGACCCAGCATCCTCACCGACCAGTAAGGATCTGAGCTGATTGGCTCTCCCCCTCCAGTAGTGAAGACAAGTAGACTGCTGCACACTCCTGTGTCAGGACCTGGAAACAGGAAACACTCAAGGAGGAAATTAATAGTTTAAGGAAGTAAGGTGCCCAACAGTTTGCCCAGCAAACCCATCTTATATAATCTGACATGTCAGATCATCTGAGATCAGAAAACCCATGTGTACAGTATTTTCCTGATGGAAGCTGTGATTACACTGACAATTGTAACAGGAGAGACTGACAAAGCATTTCAAAAGGATGACAGCAGGCAGGTCTGAAGCCATTTAACCTATTCAGCTCTAAATGACTGCCTACTTAGTACAATACCTGCCCAGCAACATTATGCTACAGTTTGGCTACAAGGTATTTGCATGCGAGGCCAACAATTAGTAGGGAGACTGGAAGACAACCATTTTCCATGCAAAAGGCACACTAACAGTGGCATAATGAGTCAAGGATGCCTCAAGGTGGACAAATTTACCCATTGGTGATGCTTGGGGTACGACAGGTTGTAATCAACCTGAATATTTTCAGGATACTGAAGCTCAACTGTAATTGCCAAGTCAGACTGCCCAAGGATGCCCCACTGGTGACTATCATGCGAGTTCAGCCATGAAGAAAGTATTAACCCTGCCCCTCACCTCCACTGGAATGCGGACGGCACTACTGCTGTGAATATCACTGGAGCTCAGACTGGGAGGAGAGCTCTCCTGTTTCCTGCTAGCATTTTTTTTCATGGGCTTGTGGCCCACAGATACCCTGAGTGCCAAGAAAGTTGCCACCTCTGACCACCCCACGCAGCACAGCACTCCTCTGTGATGTGGTCTGAGTTTCAGGCTTACAGCTGAAGGAGCATACAACGCTTTCAAGTTCCAGACCATGTCCACACAGCTGTGGCTACATCCCCAGCCCCATTACTATATGAGATTACATCCCACTAGCAAATATGCTGAGGGGGCTACACTATGTCTGCCCATGCCAAGGAAGGACAAATCACCTGTGGCAATTCCTCCTATAGCAACCTGCAAGAGTGTGGGTGTGTGTGTGTGTGTGTGCAGGGGGGGCTACCACTTCTTCCAAACCCATTCAGCAATCCCATCTGCATGTATTTATTTTCAATTCGTTTTTGAGAACAGATTACTAGCTCACAGCAGCACCTCACATCTGGGAATGCTATATAGAAGTTAAGCAGTAGCAGATCACTCCCTGGCACACCTAGGCTAATGCTACTCCCCACATCCCCTCCCCCCCCTGAGAGCTGGCAATAGACATGTGGCCAAATCTAGAAAGTCCATCCACACCAACTATTCAGCTTTACAATCCCTACCACTCCCTCAGAAATCCTCTGTCCTTCTCCCATGTTTCCTTGAATTCTGATACTGTTTTAGTTTCCACAGGGAGGCTGCTCCATGGATCCCCTACTTCCCCAGTAAAGAAATATATCCTTAATCCACTCCCAAGTCTATCCCCTTTCCCCCTCATCCCCTAACCTTTCATTCTAGAGCCACCTTGCCTTTGAAAGAGGAAATGCCACTTCTGCAAAGAAATTTTGGAGATATTTAAATGTCTATCCTATCTCCTCTATCCCTCTTGAGTGTACCCTACCCTGAAACCCAGCGCCTGGGCGGAGGATTCACCAGAATAGGAGGGATAATGATTTTATAATGGGCCAACACCACGCTGCCCGGGTTGGAGTAATTAGCAGCCCTTCTGTCCCAACAATTTGGGAAATTCGAACACCAGCCTGAAGTGGCCCACCTCAATTACTCATATTGGGGTGCCGCCAGAGCAGAGGGAAAAAACAAGGGGTATAGGGTATAAAGCTTTACTTTTGCCTCAGATTTAACAAGGCAGGCAAGGAACTCAACAGCTTTCCATGTTTATTAACATTGCAATATGCCCAGTCCACCCACTTCACAGGTCACTCAGCAATGCTGCGGATATGCCCCCTCCACACTGCCCATTGCTGGTGTTGCCACTGTAAGTGGCATGAAAGATAAGGGGTGGGAGGCAGCATAGGAGTGCCTGAAGCAAACATAGCAGCTCCTTTCAGCCACATCTGTGTGAAGGAACCAATACCTACATACACGAGGCCCATGCAGAGACTTGAGCTCTTGAAAATCCCCAGCATAGTTCTGAATTAGCAGGGAACAAAAGAAAGCTACACCAGGCTACATCCTGCTGAACTGGGATGGGATGTAGTGGAAGGCAGGAAGAGGGGGGCTAGAATAAACCTCTCCCCATACCCCAGATACTTCCCAACCATCCTATCCACCAACCAGATAGGCAACAACAATATTGTTGACATGTGCCCGTCCACACAGCCCATTAAGGGTAAGAAAGTAGGTACCCAGCACAAATCATTGCTTTATTAAGCAACCATGGAGGACTGGTTTGATCAACAACTGAGACCTATACAGCTGAATGCTGCAAGGGCTGATCACCACCCATAATTTGTTTACAAGAAAGCGGGGAGTTGGAATCTCACTCTCAAACAATAGCCCTACAGGATCAGGAATAGGGTTCTGGGAGGCAGCTCACCCCACTGTCCTTGCTTTCAGTGGATCATGCCAGTTGGAGACATCCCCCCCCCCCCCAATCCAGGAAAAATGGAAGCAGGGCAGCTTTCCTAACTTCATGGAGGAATAGCCTAGTGGTTAGAGCAGTGGGCTACGGTCCAGGGTTCGAGTCTCGCTGTCGCTCCTTGTGACCTTGGGCAAGTCACTTTACCCTCCATTGCCTCAGGTACAAAACTTAGATTGTAAGCCCTCTGGGGATAGGGAAATACCTACAGTACCTGAATGTAAACCGATGTGATATCTCCGATCGAATGTTGGTATATAAAAATAATAAATAAATAATTACACCCCAGTTAGGATCTACTGTGATCTACTGCCCAAGGCCCCAGAAGTTCACTTTAAACAAAGCAAAGTGAAACAGGCAGCTATCCCTTGCTATGGGTTAATCATGCCACGTGAACAGCAAAAGTACAAATGAGTGCATATATCTACAGCTCTCTGCATTACCCCAGGCTCCAGCATGCTCACATCCTGGAGTGAAAGGAAGCAGGCTTCCAGCCCAGACACCTGGGCCATGCCGGAGGAAACTGCTGCTTTAAAACACAAACATCACAGCCGCAAATAAGCATCAGGGATGCAACAGAAAGTTAGGAGCCATCAAAGCTGTTTTGCTTTCAAACACCTGCTCCAGGCTCCCCTCATGCAAGCAGCTTACCCCCATAGAATCCTCCTCTTGGGATCAACATCCTCCTGCTCCCTAATCACAGCCCACACCAGAACTGGATTAGAGCAAGACAGCAAACAGCCTACAGACGAACCACAAAACCTCCCAGTTCTATTACACGAAAGACCCATGGCTTTAATCTCAAAACTCACCCATGCATACCTGCTGCCCCTTAGCTGCAACTCCCAAGCCTGACCGGATCCTTAAGGTTGGCAATCTTAATTACCACAGGAAGCCCCGAAGAGCTTCTACTCTGTAACAACAAGCAAATCTTCCGGGAAGGAGGAAGGAAAGCTCTATAACTCAACAAAACAAAGAGAAACACAGCTCAATCTAGCTCACGTAGCCCAGAGAGAAGAAAGAAGGGCTATAGGACGTTCTGCCCACCCTCGAATACTCCACCCCAGTTTCCCACCCCATGGATTCCTGATCCAATGGGATCATGTCTCTGACAGAAAGGGGGCTGGCCCGGGATACAAGGAAACGATCCTCCCCTCAGCCTTGGATCTGACATCACCAGCTTGCCACGCCCCAGGTAACTGGATGGGACTGGTGCGGCACGGCAGCCATGGTTACTTGTGGTGTCTGTGCAGGTTGCTCTGTACCGGACATTAATTTACTGAAGTGGGTGGTTGGGAAAGGAAGAGGGGGTGCAACGAAGGGTTTCCTATCAAAAATGGATAGAACAGCTCTGGGTCTGACGTCCACAGCTGAAGTGATACCTAATTCAGATACCTAAAAGTGTAATTAATTTCATGTTATTTTTTTTTGTTTCCATTAACAATAGACCATTCAAATACAATTAGCTCATATCCTCTCTAATGGTCTGCAAGTTTAGTCACATGCATATGTCTAAGGAGACAATATTCAGAAAAAAATAACATATACAATTCAGTTTATTGTAAACCAAATAATATGTAGATATTTATATTTAAAAAAATGCTTTAATTTCATATTTTAAATCAGAGATATTTCAAGCACAAACGCTTGAAAATATATTTAATAAACCTTGTCAATATGGCTGATTTACTAATTTTACTGTAAAACATTTCACTTATTAAAACAGAAAAAATATCTTAATCTTGCAATACGTTTTTGCACTTTTAGTTGAAATCAGATTTCTATGTATCAGATAATTGTAATCAGATGATTTCTCGATGTTCACTATTTACTAATTAAAGCAAGGAGCTGGCAGGATATCCCTCAGTGCATACAGCTGCCAGAAAGAAATTCATATATTTCACAATTTGTTCAAGGTAGTTTCAAGTAATGTAGTGCAAGCGATCAGCTTTAAAAAAAACCCCAAACCCAAAACATTGTTAAGGTAAACTGAATAAAATGGAAAAAAAAACATTAAGTAGAAAAGGTCACACGAGGATAAAATCAATAAGTAGGGAGTGATCTACGCTTCATAGTGCGAAGGGCTGAACAGGAGGGGGAGTGGCAGTGAGTGGGCGAGCCGGGCAGGACACAAGAAAGAAAACAGCCAGTGGTGACGTGCTCTCTGAAATTATATTATTTTTTCCCACCTTTCATAAATATTCAGCAGATCTTATTTTGTATTCGAAGACGTCTGTCGTTTTTGATTGGCTAAAGTCATCAAGTGGGCGGAGAAAATGTAAAAACCTGATACTATGTCTCCAGCTTATCTGAATAACCCCACCTTACACGTGACGTTCCTTAACGATTCACCAATCGGGATGGCAAACCTCTTTGGTTACCCTAGAGCAAGCGTTTTTGCATACCTGAGAAATGACCGCCTAGTCTGACGACACGCCCAATAGGAGAGCACTTGCAAATATCAAGCACTGTGACATCGCCTTTTTCCCTATATGGAAGGGAATGAGAACGAGGCTGTAGGGCAGAGCTCCCAGCTGGGCAGGGCTCGTAGTTGGTTGGCTGCTGGAATAGTTCTGTAGCACCGTTTCTCCGCGCTTGCCAGCACTGATTGCTCAGTGTTTTTACGCTTTGTTTAGTTAGATGTAGTGGGCGTGTTCCAATGTTTACAAAATAAGGCGGCTGCAAAGACAGCTCATTGGTCCGGCAGGAGGTGGGGAGCTGCCTTCAGGGTGCGTGAGGTGACGCCCACAGGAGAGAAGATGCGTTCTCTCTCACTGATTATTATGAAACTAGATTTTATTAGCCTAAGTCTACGGATTCCCTAATTTCAACACTACTAAATCAGTCATATTCTTTTCATTTTATTTTTTTAATTCTTTCTTGTAGGTGCCAGATTTTACTATACAAGTCTGCATCCCCAATAAACTGCAGTACACAAACGAAACAATCGTGTCTGAATTCACGCTTACGATTCCATCGTAAAATAAGAAAAAGCATTAATGTTCTCACCACATGGAAGCTGGCCAGCATGTTCCTCATTTCCTGCCTGTAGCTTTGTGGCAAAGAATTTTAAAGGACGAGGATCACAAATCAGCAAATGACATGTGGAACAGTGATCATTAAAATACTTTAAAGTTATTAGCTCTCAAAAAGAAAAACATAGACACTTTTTAAAGTGTAAGGCACATATCGATGGGAATCTCCTGAAAAAGAGGAATTGGACAGGCATGAATGCTTCAGACAACACTGCAGTATTACAAAACAAATTCAGAAACACCACAGACTCCTTGAGAGAGATTTTACTGCAGGTAGTTAAAAGTGATCCTGGTTAAACAAGTTTGAACATCAAAGCCAATTCTGAGGAAGCTTCAGTTGTGTAAAGATGCTAAAGATCAACTTGAGCTGTTACATTCAAATACCACCTCCCGCCCCCTCCAAACAAACCGAAACAGACCGTTTTCACTGTGAAATCTTTCCTCTCGTTAATACAGAATTATATTAATCAATGCAATGTTATTCAGTCTTGAAACAGTTTTTTTAGTCATGAAAATGCTGTTTTATGTATATTAACTGTGTTTATATATAAACACCGCCAAAACGGAAGAGGGGGAAAAACATTATGATGAATACAAAAAACTAACAAATTACATTTTTATAGTTATGGAATGAAGAGAGCAGGGCTGAGAAAAGGGGAGAGAAAGCCATTTCTGAAGTCTCCATTATTTTAGCATGTATTTAATTCTGTTGTCTCAACTCGTCACCTACAGTTAGAATAATGTTGCTATTTTTCCTGACCTACCTGAGGGCAGCTGCATGTTAAAAGTCAGTGCATTCATCATAATTTACCCCTTTCAACAAAGGATGTTGAAATTGAAAGTACAAAAGTCTCAGTGCAGTGACATCGATCTGAAAAAAATGCTGGGAACGGTGAAACACAAGCTTAATAAACATGGGAAGCCCAAGTCTGTTGAAGGTTTAAAATGTGGTTGCCTTTCTTCTAAACTGGTGTTCACTCCTGGAGAGCTGATTTCTGAAAAGTCCAGACTAGGGACTGGTTTTCCATGGCCTCCCCCATCTAATAATATTTATTAAAAGCTTTTGGTGTCTTAAAAATGTCTTTGATGGGCAGGAGGAATTATTAAAAATAAAATTAGGAAATACAGAACTATACAATAGCTGAAGAGAAATTATAGTTTTATTTAGACCAACTTATATGTAAAGATGCAAACTCACGTCGTAAATATTCATTTGCTATTTATTTATTTATTTGTTTATTTATTTATTTATTTAAATTTCTTTATCGACCCAACTATTTTCTTGGTCTTTTTTAACTCATTTTATTTTTGGTGGGCTACTTTTCAACAAGTATATGCAAAATAAAGTTTCTGGTTTTAGCATTCCAAGCTTTTTTTTTTTTCTTAAATTAACTCTCTAGAGGGGAAAAAATGCAACTAGACTGAACCAAAAAATGCAACTAGGATTCTTCCCTTCTATTGGCCTAAATTATGAGTATATCATTTCTAATTATGAAAATATGTGCTCCTTGATTACGCTGTTTAATTTTAAATGCATTCCATTTTCAGTTGGCTAGCAAAGTAGTTCTTTAAATTACTTTTAAAAAGTTTTTTTCCAAAACATTGGGGCCAATGTAATAAGGTGCGCTGAAGCTGCCATGGGTTTGTGCACTCCTGTACTTGCATTTTCCTGCACAAAGCCCTATATTGGGATGTAATAAGGGTTTTGTGTGTGGGAAAAAAGCACGTACGAATGCGCTTACAGACCCCCAGTTTTTCCTGCACGAATGCATGCTAACAGCATGCAAAGGAGATGATTAGCTAATCTTAGGCAATGCCGGGAGCTGCGCTAATGCTAGTGCAGGTTTTTTACCGCCATGATCAGGGAACGAGTTAAGTGTCAGCACCGACTTGGGGGACCTATTTCGGCATCCGAGCGTCCTGAAAACCAACTAGTTGAGCTCCTATCTTGGCGTTGCAGTGGCCAGCTTAGCTAAGTGCTTCTCTGGGCGACCAAGTGGCCATTGCTAGGTGCTTTTCTCGGCGTCGGAGTGGGCAGTTTAGATAGTTGCTTCCCTAGGCGCCTTTCTGGGTGCCCGATCATATAGATTTGTGACCAACTAAGTGCCTAGCTCATTGCCTGAGCGGCAACATTTGCTAGGCACCTTTCTGGGCATCAGAGCATCCATATTCGCTCCCGGCTGAGTGCCTATCTCGCTGCTATGCCAGTGTGAATTATCATCCATGAAAATATTTGCCATGTTTTCGGCAGCACAGTTATTTGAAATATTAAAAATACTTTCCAGGGTCATACTTTCACTTAATAGGGAGACCCGTTCGCTCACTTGCTTTTATGTGCGGGTTATCAGTGCTGGTTTTGAGCACAAATGTAGCCACTTATTACAAAGGCCCTTACCGCGCTTGGGTACGCGCATTTCTCCGAATGTGTGCAGATTTCTGTGTGCAAATCATTTGCATAATTTATGTTTTTTACATCCCGCGGAAGCAGCATCTTCAGTCGAGCGTGGTGATCAAAACCCGCACTCATGACTAACGCCTGTTTTGCTGCGGGACTTATTGCATCGGCCCCATTAAGAGGCTAACCCCAGGTGCAGATGGTTTGTGTATTTCTTCTTAAATCTTCTTTTAGAGAATAGAAGAGATGATCCTTTCCCGCGGAAGAGAATAGCAAGCATAGGTTACAACATGGTCATCACAGGCAGCTCTTTTTGTACAGTGCATAAAGTGTGCTGCAGCAAATTAAGCCAACTTTCTAAACAGGCACAGCAGAGTGCTTTTTTTTGGGAGGGGGGCTATTTCCTCCTGCTCTAGGGCTGGGATCTGGCCCCAGACAGGGCCAGTGCAAGGGTCTGCAGCTCCCTAGGGAGACCAATGTAATACCACCTCCCACCCAAACCCACCCCGAGTTGAATGTGCACTCTGACAGTGATAGATATATAGAGTTGTATCAGTGTCTTCACAGTCGGAGTCTGGGGGCTCGGATCCGAGACGGTTACAGAGTGATGGTCTCTCTCTCTCTCTCTCTCTCTCTCTCTCTGTGCAAATCTAGCAAATGGTCCGTAACTGGTTTTACCGCATTTTGAATAGGGTGCCCTCTCATATCGAGCTGGTGCCCCTGCGCAATGTCGGCAGCCGCCTAGTCCCACCTAATGGTCGCACTGGTCCTGGCCCCAGAGACTGGGTAGGAGTGCCCTGGGGAATCCTAGCTCTCTACACCATCATCTTTGCTTTCCCATGGCTGGGAGACTTGGCTCCTAGGAGGGCTACTCCTGAGCTCTCCCTGCCTGAGCCTCCTGCATCTCCAGCGTCCTCCGGCTCCTGCCCTGCAGGGCTGGCCACCTGAGGGCATCTTCATTAGAAACACCAGCTCCAGGGGCACCTCCCCCACTCCCTCCATCTACACACACAATGCCACAGCCCCCACCCTCCTGTCTCTCCAGTTTACTCTTAATCCATTTCTTTTTTTTCTGTTTAATTCACCTTCTCTCCCCCCTCCCCCGAGTGCTGCTTCCTGAGTTCCTCTGCCCCCCCCCCCAACCCCCTTCCACCAGGGCAGAGCTACCCAAAGCTCCCCAGGCTCGACAGCAAAGCCGGAACAGGAGGTAAAGGGGAGAAGAGGGAAGGCTGCCCCAAGGTGGTTCCCCCCTTCTCTCGTCCCTTAATTTATTTTCGTTTTGCTTAAAAGCTTGTGTTATTCCCTTTCCTCTCCCCCCCCCGAAGGATTGCTGGGTTGTGTTAGGGTTCCCTTGGTTTTTTTTTCCTGTCCTTTCCTTCCCGTCCTGGTTGCTTCAGGCAGGTGGCCTTGATTAATTAAACTGCCGTTGGCCTGCAGCTCCTCCCCCCACCTCAGTTGGCTTTCTTGGTCTTACTTCCATTTTCTGTCCCGAGGTTCCCCCCCCCCCCCTCCCCCGAAGCAAAGCAAAGCCTCTGAGTAAGAAAAAGAGCTGGTGCTACCCCCAGGAGCACAAAGTATCCTGTACTCCCTGTTTTGTTTTGTTTTTCAAGGTTTTTTCCCCCTTTTTTTTTCTGAGTTAGGCTCTAGTTGCCTTAATCCTTTTTTTCTTCCCCTCCTCCCCACCCTCTCTGGGGCAAAAAATCCACTGTCCCCAGAGAACTTTTTCTGTTTAACTCCCCACACCCCCCCCCCCCCCCCACTAACCTAGACAGCCATCAAACTTATCTTTCCCCTTCTTTTTTTTCCTCCTTCTGCCAGTCCAGCCCTGACTCCAAAAAAAAGAAGACTACAGTCTGCGCGCAGGAAGACACCCTCCAGCCGCCATGGCTTCTCCTGCCCCTACTGAGGGAGAAGCGTGCGCACCTGCCATTATTTTGGCCAGGCTGAAAGGGGAGATCCCCAGCCAGGCCGCTCCGCCCACCCGCGCAACCCCCTTTTCTGGGGTTCAGGCCCCTCCCTGCCGCCCCGGAGCGGCAGCTGCTGGGCACGAGCCCGCCGGAAAGAGGAAGACAAAGCACACCTCCTCTCTTCCGGCAAGATCCCCGACAACCCCAGTCCTCCACCACCCCTCCCCCTCCCCCATTTCTATTTCAACCCCCCCATCCAGGAGGCATCAGGGGGAAGGGAGGCAGCCTCATTGCCTTCCCTCCCCTGCCACAGAGGACGGTGCCTGCGAGACGGAGCGCCACTGCCACCACCTCCTTTGCCGTCACGGCTGCCGTCACCACAGCCACCGATGACGCAACCACTGGGGACCCAATTCCCCCCCCACCACCACCACCACCCCCACCACCCCTGTTGCTGCTGTGGCCGCCTACGCGGCCACAGCAGCAACAGGGGTGAGAGCTGGCAAGGGACCGGCCTCGCCGACTGATTTCTATTCGTCAGCGGCGGGGTCCTCCAACCTCACCCTAAAGAACAGCCTGCACTGCCGCATGCTGGCCACGCCGGACCCCCCCTCCCTTACAGCTGCCGCCCTGGTGATGTTGGTTGGGTCTAAGCAGGTCGTGGCAGTGGGGAAGATAAACGGCAAGGCCATCATGTTCCTTCGGTCCCTCCAGGAGGCCCACAAGGCTGTTGTGGAGGGGATGGTCGTGGAGGGGGGGGTCCTTCCACTGAGAGAGGAAGCTGTGGCATGACGCCTCCTACCGGAGTAAAGCGTGGATACGTCTGCCCGAGTACGGAGGAGAACCTGAGGGGTGGAAAATGATTCCTTTCCGGGGGGGGGGGGGGGGGCCGGCCCCTCTTCAAACTCTTCTGGTCCACAGAGGAGATGTGGTGTTTTCACTGCCACAGGCTGGGGCGCTCCTGTAGGCTATGCCCCAGAATCTGCGGGAGGGGGCAGACTTACCTCCTCCAGGCCAGAGCTGGGCCCCTTTGGACCCTCCACTCTGTCGGCGCCAGGCCTTGCTGACCCAAGGCTGCAGCACCTTCGAGGGCTCCGAAAGGCGGGATACCGCCCGCCCCTGCCCCTCCAGAACAGCGGGGCTCCACTTCGCCCCCCCCCCCCCCCCCCCCGCCAGAGACGGCCGCCGTCGACCTCGCCGAGGAGGAGACCCGACCTGAGCCCGACGCCCCTCTCCCTGTGATTGCGCCTCCCCTCGGTGGTAAGGAGCGTCGTTAAGAGGGAAAGGGTGTGTGTGCCAGGGCGGCCGCAACAGCTGGTGAAGGGGGCGCCCAGCAGGAAGGCCAGGATGGAGCCACCGACCCCCCCCCCCCCCACACCCTTCCTGCCCCGGGCCCTGCCCCGGTGCCCTCTGAAGGGGGCACTGAAGGCCTGACAGCTGAGGCCGAGCCGCAGCTGCCCCCCAGAGCACCACCGCCAGAGCTCCTCAAGGGTGAGGGGAACACACGAATGCCCGAGGAGATGGATGTGCTTCCTTTGCCTCCTCCCCATACCATGCAGCCGGAGCAGGTCGGGCCCTCCCTTCTGTGTAAGAAGAGGAAGAAGCTCATGTGGGGTTCAGCCGGGGATGACGACCCCCAGGCTACCTCCTCAGATGAGGAGAAGACAAGCGGGAGTGGGGGGGGGGGGGGGTTTGGAACCCTCTTCATCCCTTCCACCTCCTCTGTCACAATTAGCTAACGTCAGGGACCCCCGCTCTGTCAACGAGGCATCCGAGGCACCCCCTCCTTCCCTCCCGAGTCCACTGCCGGCCAAAGAAGTGGTCGTTGCCATGAAGGTCGTGGGCGGGGAGGAGGGAACCTCAGAGCCTCGGTCTGGTGACCCGGGTGGGGAGCCAGATCCGGTCCCCGGGACTAGCCCCGAGGGCCTCTGCAGGCACTCCTCAAAGGGCGGGGACGAGCGGGATCGTTCAGGCGGGACCCAGGGGAAAACCGGGGGGAGAGGGACAGCAGGGATCATCCCCCACTCCCTCAACCCCCGCAGATGCGGAAAAGTCCACTTCTCCGGAGGTCTTCTGCTCCTCCTTTCCTCCCCCCTTGCCTGAAGGCGCACCCCCATCCCCGTCCCTGGATGATGCCCCTGCCCTCTAGGAGGAGGGTCAGCCCCCGCCACCCTTGGTTGAGGAGGATTCTCTGCCGCCTCCTGAATCCCCAGACACCACATTTGTTCCTCCTCCCCATGGTCTGCTGGCCCCTCTGCCCCTGCTCCCCCCCCCCCCCCCGAAACTGAGCTTCGCAACCATGGACGTTGATAAGGCAGAGTGTAGCTGGGTAGGGGAATGTGAAGCAGGCGGCCCAGCCCTGCTCGCGAACTGCCTCCGTCCCTGGCAAGGAGAGAAGAGATCACAAGCCGTGGGTGCTCTGGAAGGCCCTGTGACAGGGCCAACCGTGTGCATACTTGTTGTGCTTCTTGACAGAGAACGGCATAAACGTTCTGCACTCTTAACACCAATGGCTGCGGGACCGGGTACTGCAGGCACTGGGTAATCTCTGCTCTCAGACAGGGCAACCTGCAGTACGACTGGCAGCTGTTTGTCTTAGACATGAGAGGATTTGCCCCTAGCCTCCTCTTGCAGCTGCCGCACCACACCCCCTGCCCCTCCCTCCCCCCCGGCCATGCTGGTAGGGCCTAGGATGCCAGAAGACGGTCCTCTCAAGAAGCTCAACCTCCTCGGGCCCTCAGCCTTAGCAAGTTGCGGGAACCACCCCTAAGGGACTTCCGAACCCTGTCTCAGAAGAACCTGCCCCTGCTGTTGACCCATACGGTGCACTGCCTCGCCCTCACCTCCCATCCCGATGCCATGGTGCGCGCCTAGATGAAAGTGGAGCACGTCTGTGCCATTACTGTGGGTTGGGTGGAGTTTGCCCACCGGTGGGCAGTGGAAAGAGTGCTCTCCCCCCTCCCTCCCAATTTTGACTTAATCCTGCATTTGTAAGTTTTTTACTTTTGTATTTACATTTACTTTGTGCACTGCAGGATGACCTTCCCCTCCCCCTCTCCCCTCCACTACATAGCGGAGTGGTGAAGGTCCCCTCCGTAACCGCCCCAACTCCCTGAGGAAGGGAGACCCCCTCCCCCTTTTTTTTTGTCCTCCTTCCCCTTTTCCTTAAGCACTCCCTTGAACAATTGGTGAGTGACTCTTTCCCCCTCCCCACCAAAAGGTGGATTCAGGGGGGGGGGGCCCCCCCAGGTTCTTGGTCCCCCTCCCCCCTCCTCCCCTTTTTGTCAAGGGGCTTGTGGTGGCTGTGGAACTTGAGGTGCAGTAAGGAGGTACTGGGGAAAAGCAGCTAAGGAACAGCTGGGAACCGGACCACAGGGCAACCTGAGGCCATTAGTTCAGGGCTCCAACCCCCCCCCCCCCTTTCCCTTACTTTTATTAGTCTTCGGTGTCCCCCCCAGGGGGACACCGGAGAATGGAATTCTCTCTTTCAAAAGGGATACTGCCCTGCCCTGAGCCTAGAAATAGACCCCACCCCATTGATTCCTGATCCAATGGGATCATGTCTCTGACAGGAAGGGGGCTGGCCCGGGATACAAGGAAATGATCCTCCCCTCAGCCTTGGATCTGACATCACCAGCTTGCCACGCCCCAGGTAACTGGATGGGACTGGTGCGGCACAGCAGCCATGGTTACTTGTGGTGTCTGTGCAGGTTGCTCTGTATCGGACATTAATTTACTGAAGTGGGTGGTTGGAAAAGGAAGAGGGGGTGCAACGAAGGGTTTCCTATAAAAAATGGATAGAACAGCTCTGGATCTGACGGCCACAGTTAAAGTGATATCTAATTCAGTGTAATTAATTTCATGTTATTTTTTTGTTTCCATTAACAATAGACCATTCAAATACAATTAGCTCATATCCTCTCTAATGGTCTGCAAGTTTAGTCACATGCATATTATGTCTAAGGAGACAATATTCAGAAAAAAAATTACATATACAATTCAGTTTATTGTAAACCAAATAATATGCAGATATTTATATTTAAAAGATGCTTTAGTTTCATATTTAAAATCAGGGGTATTTCAAGCACAAACGCTTGAAAATATATTTAATAAACCTTGTCAATATGGCTGATTTACTAATTTTACTGTAAAACATTCCACTTGTTAAAACAGAAAAAATATCTTAAATCTTGTAATACTTCTTTGCACTTTTAGTTGAAATCAGATTTCTATGTATCAGATAATTGTAATCAGATGATTTCTCCATGTTCACTATTTACTAATTAAATCAAGGAGCTGGCAGGATATCCCTCAGTGCATACAGCTGCCAGAAAGAAATTCATTTATTTATTTATAACTTTTATATACCAAGGTTCAATTAACAGAATTAATTATCACTTCAGTTTACATTACAACCAGCAAATGACAACAATGACATAGTCTTGTCTTACATTCATATATTTCACAATTTGTTCAAGGTAGTTTCAAGAAATGTAGTACAAGCGATCAGCTTTAAAAAAAAACAACCAACCCAAAACATTGTTAAGGTAAACTGAATAAAATGGAAAAAAAAAACATTAAGTAGAAAAGGTCACATGAGGATAAAATCAATAAATAGGGAGTGAACTACGCTTCACAGTGCGAACGGCAGAACAGGAGGGGGAGTGGCAGTGAGTGGGAGAGCCGGGCGGGAAACAAGAAAGAAAACAGCCAGTGGTGACGTGCTCTCTGAAATTATATTATTTTTTTCCCACCTTTCATAAATATTCAGCAGATCTTATTTTGTATTCGAAGACGTCTGTCGTTTTTGATTGGCTAAAGTCATCAAGTGGGCGGAGAAAATGTAAAACCTGATACTATGTCTCTAGCTTATCTGAATAACCCCACCTTACATGTGACGTTTCTTAACGATTCACCAATCGGGATGGCAAACCTCTTTGGTTACCCTAGAGCAAGCGTTTTTGCATACCTGAGAAATGACCGCCTAGTCTGACGACACGCCCAATAGGAGAGCACTTGCAAATATCAAGTACTGTGACATCGCCTTTTTCCCTATATGGAAGGGAATGAGAACGAGGCTCTAGGGCAGAGCTCCCAGCTGGGCAGGGCTCGTAGTTGGTTGGCTGCTGGAATAGTTCTGTAGCACCGTTTCTCAGCGCTCTTGCCAGCACTGATTGCTCAGTGTTTTTACGCTTTGTTTAGTTAGATGTAGTGGGCGTGTTCCAATGTTTACAAATTAAGGCAGCTGCAAAGACAGCTCATTGGTCCGGCAGGAGGTGGGGAGCTGCCTTCAGGGTGTGTGAGGTGACGCCCACAGGAGAGGAGCTGCGTTCTCTCTCACCGATTATTATCTCTTGCTTTACTATGAAACTAGATTTTATTAGCCTAAGTCTACGGATTCCCTAATTTCAACACTACTAAATCAGTCATATTCTTTTCATTTTATTTTTTAATTCTTTCTTGTAGGTGCCAGATTTTATTATACAAGTCTGCATCCCGAATAAACTGCAGTGCACAAACGAAAACAATCGTGTCTGAATTCACGCTTACGATTCCATTGTAAAATAAGAAAAAGCATTAATGTTCTCACCACGTGGAAGCTGGCCAGCATGTTCCTCATTTCCTGCCTGCAGCTTTGTGGCAAAGAATTTTAAAGGACGAGGATCACAAATTAGCAAATGACATGTGGAACAGTGATCATTAAAATACTTTAAAGTTATTAGCTCTCAAAAAGAAAAACATAGACACTTTTTAAAGTGTAAGGCACATATCGATGGGAATCTCCTGAAAAAGAGGAATTGGGGGACAGGCATGAATACTTCAAACAACACTGCAGTATTACAAAACAAATTCAGAAACACCACAGACTCCGAGATTTTACTGCAGGTAGTTAAAAGTGATCCTGGTTAAACAAGTTTGAACATCAAAGCCAATTCTGAGAAAGCTTCAGTTGTGTAAAGATACTAAAGATCAACTTGAGCTGTTACTTTCAAATACCACCTCCCGCCCCCTCCAAACAAACCGAAACAGACCGTTTTCACTGTGAAATCTTTCCTCTCATTAATGTTTAGTTCTGTAATTCCCTAATACAGAATTATATTAATCAATGCAATGTTATTCAGTCTTGAAACAGTTTTTGTAGTCATCAAAATGCTGTTTTATGTATATTAACTGTGTTTATATATAAACACCGCCAAAACGGAAGAGGGGAAAAACATTATGATGAATACAAAAAACTAACAAATTACATTTTTATAGTTATGGGATGAAGAGAGCAGGGCTGAGAAAAGGGGAGAGAAAGCCATTTCTGAAGTCTCCATTATTTTAGCATGTATTTAATTCTGTTGTCTCAACTCGTCAGCTAGAGTTAGAATAATGTTGCTATTTTTCCTGACCTACCTGATACAAACCTTGGGCAGCTGCATGTTAAAAGGCAGCACATTCGTCATAATTTACCCCTTTCAACAAAGGATGTTGAAAGCACAAAAGTCTCAGTGCAGTGACATCGATCTGAAAAAAATGCCAGGAACGGTGAAACACAAGCTTAATAAACATGGGAAGCCCAAGTCTGTTGAAGGTTTAAAATGTGGCTGCCTTTCTTCTAAACTGGTGTTCAGTCCCGCTCTGTGTTTTCAGCTGGAAAAAAAAACAAACCTCTTTAGATGACAGGAGAGAAAATACATAAGGAAAAGCATATAATAAAGGTTTTATTTTCTTCTTTTATGGATAGCAGCATTTCTGAAGATTCCAGACTAGGGACTGGTTTTCCATGGCTTTCCCCATCTAACAATATTTATTACAAGCTTTTGGTGTCTTAAAAATGTCTTGATGGGCAAGAAAGGATTTATTGCAAATAAAATTAGGTAATACAGAACTACACAATAGGTGAAGAGAAATTATAGTTTTGTTTAGGCCAACATACCAACATATATGTAAAGATGCAAACTCACATCTTAAACATTCATAACATGTGGATGAAACACTTGCGCTCAATTAACTGTCCTCCCCCCCCCCCCCCCCCCATTACCCCAATAAAAACTCGACGCCGTTTGGCTTTTAAATTGGCCGCAGTTTATTACCAACATAACCCGAGCCCTAACAATAACACTAACAGTTAATCCCCTTTCCATGCCCCTTTTCCCTTCCTTTCTTCAGCCCCGCCCATTTCTCCACCACCTTAACCTCAATGGTGAAGCCGCCCCCTCCCCCTTTCTCCCGCCTGCTCCACCTCATGCCAGCGAGAGCAAGCTCAGCCGCAAACGTGGGCCCCACGGTTCTGAGGTCATCCTGTGTAGCAACCCCCCCAACTCACAGGGCGCCCCCCCTTTTACCCTAACCCAACTCCCCCTTTAACATGCAACATGAACTGTGCTCGGGTTTACCGCCACAAAACAACCGATATAATTGGTTTGTTTCCCCCACTGCGACCCAACTAGTTGCCCTACGTGCTGTACTAACTCTTACCATTTTGCAATTTCTTTTTCTAACCCTTACTGTAACGTGTTATTGAATAAGTCCATGCCGATCTCGGACAAATGTATACCATCCCCACTGAATAGGCCCGCTTTGCACTGCCATGACCATAGGTGCCTTATCCAAAACCCAACCCATCCATTTTCCCATTTGACGGTTCAATTTCTTTACCCCCGTATTCCATATCGTCTCGTGCTTGTTCTTTAAACGAATTATAATGTTGGACCACCCGATCCGTATCTGTGGACATCTAATCATCACCTGTGCAAGGTCTTTTTTGATACAAGTGAGCAGAGCTCGGCATGTCCTTGCTCCTATATTGTTACCCCCCAGGTGTATCACTAATATGTTCGGGGCCCCCACATCTCATAGGAAGGACCGCAACTCGTCCCAGCACATTCCTCTCTGACTGAAACAAGCTAACTTCTAGCCTTTCCGCTCCAACTCCAGATGTTCTCCATATGGCCTTTTCAAGGCCCGACGTTGCGCTCTATGAATAAATGAATGGCCCACGATCAAGGCACATCCGATCCTGTGCATGTGTCCCCTGCTTTCTGAAATGAGAAGATCAATGATTAACACATATTCTCCCACATGTCCTGCCTTCCCCCTTCCCCCTTTGCTTGATCCCCTATTTCCCCTTGTACTTTGTCTATCTACTTGCCCTTATGTTATACCTAATGTAACTTTTGGATGCCTTGGACTTCCACCTGCCTATCCTTTGAATCTTTTCCTCATCCATGCCCACTTCTGCTGCTGATGTGGCCACGCCAATCCTAAAAGAATGCGAACTGTAGCATCGTTGATCTCTCCCTGCTTTCTGAGCCGCGAACCTTAGCACCCGAGAAAACTGATATTGTGTGAGCACTGATCCATCCGCGTGCACTAGAAAAAGCCCTCCCATGACTGGACGCATCTGTAAATAAAACCTAGCTGTGCGCACTGGACAGACTAACCAATCTTCTGCCTGGACTAATCGTATAAATGCCCCTTTTCCAGCCTGATCCGTCTTGGAGTTACGTATCAACAATGTTATACATTCCTTAGATATGCGTATACAGCTGGCGTCCATACCCTGTCCTTTCATGCTTTGCTAGATTTGGCTATCAACTCGCTCACCCGCATAGCGCCAAAAAATGCCCACGAAAATGCCTCGCAAAACAACGCTACCTCGAATTCGGATCAACAAACTTGAGGGAAATGCATTGAAAAGTCTACTAAATCCCTATATCTAATTGGCAACCTTTTGTCCGTCTGCCCTCTTGAGCTTCTTTTCCAACCTCTCAATTCTCTCTGCAACCTTAAATTACTTGTCGGATTCCTCCCCCCCTACTATCTTCTGAAAAAAGGCATATCCCGCTAATTGTGCGGTAACCATACCCACCGAAACTCCTTCCCGTTTTGCTTGTACCACGAAACCCACTAATAAATCGTCTGTCACCGGTCTGCTTTCCCAACCCCTGCTATGCAAGTAAGCTAACACGATCTTGTTGCCTCTGGCATAGCTCTTCCACGTGTTAGGGGCCACAGAGCTCTGTATTAGCACCCTTTCTTCGTCTTCATAGGTCATCACCTGGGATCCGTCTGTTCTCCTTGAACTCCGCCAACCTTGCAAAAAGGAAAGTAAGACCGTGGCCTGTGTTCCTGCCCGCACCCTCACCCTCTCTCTTCTCCCCAACCCCTTTCCGTTACTGGTACCCCCCCTCCGCCTGTCCCTATATTAGTATTCTATTTTTAATTTTTTTTTTTTTTACTCGCCCCGGCCATCCCTTCCCTTATCCTCCCCCCACTCCTCCCTGCCCCTGCAAACCTTTGCTTCTTCTTTTTTTTTTTTCTTATGTCTCTCCTGTCTGCTGCACCTTGGAATAACCCTACAGGCATTTCGAGCTCGGGTGAGCGCCATTACAGGTCCCGCATGCGTGCCGAAACTTACAGTCGGGGAATAAACATGTGGCTTAGTTGTAACGCCAACATACATCTTTCTGGGAACCCGTACCTTTGCTATCTTTTGCCCCTAACCCATCTTTAGCTATACGTTTTTCTCCAACTGATAAACTATTCTGTCCCTGAACCCCACTATCCCCTCCCGGCCTCACACACCCCCCCCCCCCCCCCCCCCGGCTTCCTTACTTTGCCTGGCCCCTTTGTTAGTCATTTGAGTCAACCATAGGTTAATGTCCTGAATGCCCCAGGACATAAACTTGTTACCTGCCATTTTTTCCCTGAATTTCTCATTGAAGTTGAGCCACGCCCAACCTTCGTAATCTTTGAAAGCCCCTAAGATGCTGTCTCTGTAAGACAACAGGGCCCCATGCAACTCCGGCTGGCAATGCCCAACCACGCTAGCTAACCAGAAAAACCCCCTCACCCAATTCACTATATTCTTCGCCACCTTGATGCTAGGCTCCGTGTTTCTCCTTTTCTTGCTTCCCTTCTTCTTCCTCCTTGTCCCACCCCTTCTACCGTCTAGTAATTGAAAAATATTGACATATCTCCTCTTCCTGATTCTATTCCTCAACCTGCTTGGGACTCCTTCCCACAGTTCCGTGAGCGATGCTAACGCTGGATGGCCCATGTCCTGGGATGGCCCTACCTCCTTTCACCTGAATACACTGCTCTCCTCGCTGGACGTAGACTCTGACTCTGAATCAGAACTGCTATCTGTACTAGTACTATCCGACGTAGACCGCATTCTCCTACACCTCTTCTTTTTCCCCTTACCATACTGACATGTACTTTACCTGCTCCCTGCCTTGGACCCATGGGGCTATCTAATCCTCTGGATCCTGAGGCCTGCATCCCATCTCCTGGCATCCCTGCTCCTTAGGCACCTCCCGCCTGCCGTCTTCTCCACCCTTCTGCCTGCGATGGCCCAGGAGCCGTCTGCTCCTCCTCATCTGAAACAAGAAACATACTGATAGCAGCACCCATCCATTCTTCGCTAGCTGCACTTCGCGCTCTCCTTGCACCCCCGGCCTGTTCTTCTAGGGGAAACCAGTCCCTACCGCTTCCTTCATCGCTCCAGCTAACTCTCCTCACCCGCTGCCCCTGCCTTGCCTTGCCCGTCTTCGTGGCAACCCCCCTAAACCCACCCCCAAAACCCTCTTTTGTAGCCGGTATTCCTTTTCCCTTGTCCCTATTCCTTGCCCTAACCCTCCCTCACTCGCGCTCTCAGTTGCCTTCATGCTCATTCACCGCACATGCGAACCTCCTGCTCTCCAGCTTGCTCACTCCCGCTGTGCGCTCCGCCGCCTTCCTCATCGTGTCCCCGACTCCGTCCTCTTCTCCCTCTTGCGCGATCCTGTCACTCTTCCTCCAGCTGAGATATCCGGCTCCTCGTTCCCGATGCGCTGGGTCCTCGCCGTCCTGTTCGAAGTAGCTGGCATGCTCCATTCTCCTCCTTATCTCCTCCCCCCGAAGGGCCTCCATCAAATGCCTCTTGGGCCCCCCTGTTTTCAGCCTGGCTGCTATGAACGTCTGCCCAACTGCTGCGCACGCCGCCGCGCTTGCCATCTTTCCCTGGCTATTAGGTTTTGCCGCCATTTTGTCTGGGGATTCCATGTCGGAACCCGACGCGTACAGCGAGATCTCTAACTGGCTCATGTCACCTGAGGGGGCCACATCTACCCCAGCCTCCCTTTCATCACTGCTCTCTGCTTCGGGACCACTCTCTCCCGACTCCGCTGCACCGCAGAGGCCTGTCTCGACTCTCGCCATCTGGGTAGGTTGTAAGACTTCATTTTCTATCTCCCCGCTTACCGGGGAAGCTCCGACCGTCGCACCTCAGCCCCTCTTCTTGGCCGTCGCCCTACCGGGACCCGCTCTGCCCCCTTTTTCTCCGGCTCATCGCATTTTGACCGAATCGCGAGCGATTAGGACAAAGAACTGGTTGGCTTCTTCCTCTTCTTGCAGCTTTCCCAACTCTGATGCTTTCCTATCCTATGTCACCTTCTTTACCCTATCAGCATGCCTGTATTTGAAACTAATCGTTGACCCCCCCTTTCCTATGTGCCTCTGCCCTTCCGTTTCCCACCTGTTCTTTTAACTCTCCCCTTACTCTCCCCTATCTCTTTTAACTCTTCCTCTCTCGTGCTGTTTCCCCCATGTTATAAACACAGCTCAGTAAGGCCTTCGCTGCTTCTTCTTTTGCCTAATAGAGATATTTATTTACATTTATTTATTGACCTAACTATTTTCTTGGTCTTTTTTAACTCATTTTATTTTTGGTGGGCTACTTTCTAACAAGTTATATGCAAATAAAGTTTCTGGTTTTACTTTCCAAGCTTTTTTTTTTTTTAACTCTCCAGAGGGGAAATAGCAACTAGACTGAACCAAAAAATGCAAATAGGATTCTTCCCTTTGGTTGGCCTAAATTATGAGTACATAATTTCTAATTATGAAAATATTTGCTCCTTGATTACGCTGTTTAACTTTAAATGCATTCCATTTTCAGTTGGCTAGCAGAGTGGTTCTTTAAATTACTTTTAAAAGGTTTGTTCCAAAGCATTAAGAGGCTAGCCCCAGGTGCAGATGGTTTGTGTATTTGTTCTTAATGCTCCTTTTAGAGAATAGAAGAGATGATCCTTTCCTGCAGAGGGGAATAGCAAGCATAAGTTACAGCATGGCCATCACAGGCAACTCTTTTTATATAGTGCATGAAGTGTGGTGCAGCTAATTTAGCCAACTTTCTAAATAGGCACAGCAGAATGCTTTTGTGTGTGTGTGTGGGGGGGGGGGCTATTTCCTCCTGCTCCAGGGCTGGGATCTGGTGCAATGAGCCTTCACCCAGAGCAGAATGGGGATTTTCCCCCTATTTTGTAAATCCTCCCAACTCATTTTATCCTAGACATTGGAGCAACAGTTCTTGGCTCCTTCCGGAGCGCAGTGCATTTCTGATTTTGCTCGATCAATACCGGGGTTTGTAAATGAGCCGCTAGGTTTCATAGGTGCACTTCTATAATGGTTTGGTCAGCTCCTGCAGCCCTCTGTGCAGCTCCACCCCAGGGTTCAGGGGTAGTAAAATTGTTACACATAGAAGGCTGTTTCTGATTTTTGCCACTGTTTTATTGAACCCAGGAATATATGGGTGCTGGATGCGGGACCATTGCTCCACATAGCCACTTTTCTTTGTATTCTCGATTAAAACTATTGCCTTTTCGGAAGTATTACCTGTTCATGGAAAGGGAAATGAGAAAATATGCCATATAGATAATTTCAATTCCTGGCTCAAAACCTGGTGTACAGAAAGTGGTTTTGGATACATTGGAGCATAGGGTCATGTGTAAAAGGCTATATGGTAAGGATGGCCTACATTTCTCTGTAGCAGGAAGGAGGATGCTAAGTGAGAAATTCAGATCATATATTATCAGACATTTACACTAAAGAATGGGGGGTGGTAGGAGATGGCCAATGAAATTGATGTCACCCCCAAGCAATACAGGAAGTGGGAAGAGAAAATAAAATCAACCAGCTCAATAAAGCAGAAAAGGTGTCTAGGAAGTGCAACAAATCAAGGGAGAAAAATTGGAAAGCTATGACTACAAATGCTCGTAGTTTGGGCAACAAAATCCCAGACCTGCAGGCCCTGATGGTAGAGGCGGACTTGGACACTGTTGCTGTTACGGAGATATGGTTCACGGATTCTCATGATTGGGATACGGCCATACCAGGCTATAACTTGTTAAGGAAGGACTGAGAGGACAGAAAAGGGGGAGGAGTAACTCTTTATGTCAAAAACAATATCCAAGCAATTGATCTGCAAGGAATGTGGGGTAGAAAAGAAATGTTATGGGCTGTCCTAAAAAAAGATGATGGTGCATTCATTTTTACTGGAGTGGTTTACAAGCCTCCAACTCATACGGAAGAATTAGACAGAGATCTGGTCAAAGACATCCAAAAGGTGGGAAAGAAGGGAGACGTGTTGATTGTTGGAGATTTTAATCTGCCAGAGGTAGACTGGAGAATCCCTTCTGCAGAATCTAACAGAAGTAGAGAGATAGTGGATGCCCTGCAAGGGGCTCTGTTCAAACAAATGCTAATGGAACTCATGAGGGAAGGAGTTATACTTGACCTGGTACTCACTAACAGGGATAATGTCTCTAATGTCCAGGTGGGTGCCCACCTCAGTACCAGTGATCATCAAATGGTATGGTTTGATATCCCAAATAGGATACAGAGAAGTCACACGAAGACCTGAGTTTTGAATTTCAAAAATACGGACTTTGTCGAAATGAGGACGTACCTGGAGGTAGAACTAGAAGATGGAGAAAATGAGAGAGGTGGAACAACAGTGGGCCAAACTAAAAGGAGTAAATACAAAGGCAACAAATCTATATGTTAGAAAAGTAAACAAAAGTAAGAGAAATAAAACAATCTGGTTCTCAAAGGAGGTGGTTGATAAAAGAAAAGCAAAAAGAAAAGCATTCAAGAAATATAAAGGATGCCAAAAAGAGGATCACAGGAAGAATATCTGGTGAAACTGAGGGAGACGAAGAAAGAAATCAAGAAAGCAAAAAGTCAAGCGGAAGAAAGGATTGCCAAAGAGGTAAAGCAAGGTGACAAAACATATTTCAGATATATCAGAGAAAGGAGAAAAGTCTGAAGTCGTATACTGAAATTGAAAGGTGACAAAGATCAATGTGTGGAGAGAGATGAAAAAATGGCCGAAATATTATACAAATACTTCAGTTCGGTATTCACTAAAAAAGATCCTGGAGAGTGGAGTAGACCAGTGGTTCTCAACCTTTTTTTGGCCGGGACACAACTGGCAGATGGTTCTCACATGCGTGACACACTGAACATGTGACCATCATGGGACTAAATGTAAACATGCACTCTGCATCCACAGGAATCCCCTCAACCCCCAGCAATCAGTGCAGAGCAGATCTAGGGCATTACCCTGTACAACACGCCATACAAAAAATATATTCTGGTTCTGATGACATCTCAGTAAAAGCAAAACAAACTCCCTTTACTACTAGGCACAATAGCCTTCCTTATGAAAAGACAGTAATTTACCACTAATGCATATCCTATTGAGAAAACACAACAAATAAAATTGATACAAATGCCTACATGCTAGTAAAATATCTTACCTCGGTCACACACCCAGAACTGACTTTCACCAAGTACAGAAAACCACAATTTATAAATATGGAGACAGAAACTGGAATGGAAAACCAAAAAAGCCACTCTGCATGCAGTGCGAACCTAGAGAAATGGAAAGAGAAATATAGCACCTAACAGACTCTCAGGATTTGCAATAATTCACACAAACTAACTCGCACAAAGTTACACCTGTATTATGGAACACACTCAAACAGTAACAACCCTATCTAAGAAATATAACTATTAAACCAGGCCCTAAACACTAATACATTTCCTATTGGGAAAACAGAATAAGCCAAGCTGCTATAGAGCCCCACACAGAAATAATTGTAAAGCTATACTAAACATGTTACAAAACAGCTGCTGAACAGAATAATATCCAACAATTAAAAACTCATAAAAATTATTAAAACATGTCCAAATATCAATAAAATATTTCAAAACAGCAGACAGTGCATAATACCCAATAATTAAAATGGAAGTCAATCAAGAAAAATAAATTTAAAAAGCCACCTTTACTTACCCTCTCCAGCAACTCTCCTACTCCTTTCCCTTCCAGGCCAATAGCACTCACCAGAAGCAGCAAGGGCTGCTGAAGCTCTGTCCTCACAGTCCTCTTCCTTAGTGCCCACAACCAGTCACTCACACATACACACACACCCCTAATTAGACCCCATGACCAGTCTTGGCCTCTTTCACACTAGTCATCTTCCTGACCAGTCTCTCTCTCACATACGCACACTAGTCATCTTCTTGACCAATCTCTCTCTCTCACACAGAAACACATCACCTCCCTGACCAGTCTCTCTCTCAATCACACTCATGTTCTCTTATATACAAGCTCTCAATCACACACAAATGCTCTCGCACCCATTCACACCGGCTCTCACCCAGGCACCAATTCACACCCACAAGCTCTCACCCAGGCTTCCATTCACACCCACACACACAAGCTCTCACCCAAGCACCCATTCACACCAGCTCTCACCCAGGCTTCCATTCACACCCACACACACAAGCTCTCACCCAAGCACCCATCCACACCAGCTCTCACCCAGGCTTCCATTCACACCCACACACACAAGCTCTCACCCAAGCACCCATTCACACCAGCTCTCACCCAGCTTCCATTCACACCCACACACACACCCAAGCATCCATTCACACCAGTTCTCACCCTGGCACCCATTCACACACAGACACACAAGCTTTCACCCAGGCACTCATTCACACATAGACACACAAGCTCTCACCCAGGCACTCATTCACACCCACACACACACAAGCTCTCACCCAGGCACTCATTTACACCCCCACACACAAACTCTCACCAAAAACTCCTTCTTCCTTCACTGCAGGGATGGGCTCCAGTTCCGCCGTGGCTTTACTCCAGCGGGCCATCTTTTTTTGCCGCCAAGGGGATGGGCTCCCGTGGTGGCCTCAGTTGGGGTCAGGTTTCCTCTTCACCATGGGGATGGTCTCCCTGGTTACCTTGCTTGGTCAGGGTCAGATGTTCCTCTTCGCTGCCACGGGGATGGGCTCCCTAGCGGCCTTGCTTTGTCGGGGTTTGACACTGCCATTCCTCCCGCCCCACCCCCGGGCTATGCGATGCCTGCCTCACTGGACAATCAAAGGCTTCCTCCCTTCTTCCTTCTTCTGCCGGTGTTTGGCGACACACCGGTGTGTCATGACACACCGGTTGAGAAGCGCTGGAGTAGACGACACTCCGTTTACAGAAGAGAATATATGGGAAGAGCTAGGAAAACTGAAAGTGGACAAGGCCATGGGGCCTGAAGAGGTTCATCCCAGGATACTGAGGAAGCTCAGAGATGTGCTGGCAGGTCTGCTGTACAACCTGCCCAATAGATCCCTGGAAATGGGAGTGGTGCCACAAGACTGGAGAAAAGCAGTGGTGGTTCCGCTTCACAAGAGTGGGAGCAGAGAGGAGGCTGGAAACTACAGGCTGGTTAGCCTCATCTTGGTGGTGGGAAAATTAATGGAGACTCTGCTGAAGGAAAGGATAGTGAACTATTACAATCTGGTGGGTTGCTCAACCCAAGGCAGTAAGGATTCACCAGGGGAAGGTCCTGTCAGACAAATCTGATTGATTTTTTTTGATTGGGTGACTAGAGAATTGACTCAGGGAGGAGCACTCAATGTGATTTACTTGGATTTTAGTAAAGCTTTTGATATGAACCCATGTAGGAGACTCGTGAACAAAATGAGAAACTTGGGAGTGGGTGCCAAGGTAGTAGTATGGATTGCAAACTGGTTGACTGACAGGAAACAATGTGTAATGGTAAATGGAACCTACTCTTAAGAAAGAATGGTGTTAAGTGGAGTGCCATAGGGATCGGTTTTGTGACCGATTGTGTTCGATATTTTTGTGAGCGACCTGGTGGAAGGGATAGAAGGTAAAGTTTGTCTAATTGCGGATGATATTAAGATCTGCAACAGAGTGGACACATCTGAAAGAGTAAAGAGAATTAAAAGTGATTTAAGAAAGCTTGAAAAGTGGTCGAAGATTTGGCAGCTAGGATTCAATGCCAAGAAGTGCAGAGTCATGCATCTGGGGTGCGGCAATCCAAAAGAGCTTTATGTGATGGGCAGTGAAAGACAAATGCACACGGACTGGAAGAGGGACCTTGGTGTGATAGTGTTTGATGATATGAAGATGGAGAAGCAATGTGACAAGGCGATGGCTAAAATCAGAAGAATGCTGGGCTGCATAGAGAAAGGAATAACCAGTAAGAAAAAAGAGGTGATAATGCCCTTGTACAGGTCCTTGGTGAGGCCTTACCTGGAGTACTGCATTCAATACTGGTGCCCATATCTCATAAAGGATAAAGTCAAGATAGAGACGGTCCAAAGAAGAGCAACCAAAATGGTGAGGGGTCAGCATTGGAAGACTTATGAGGAGAGGCTGAAGGATCTGAATATATACACCTTGGAAGAAAGGAGGTGCAGGGGAGATATGATACAGACCTTCAGATATCTGAAAGGTTTTAATGATACACAATTGTCAAACCTTTTCCGTTGGAAAGAAATCAATAGAACTAGGGGTCATGAAATGAAACTCCAGGGAGGACGACGCAGAACAAATGTCAGGAAATACTTCTTCTCGGAGAGGGTGGTGAATGCCTGGAATGCTCTTCCGGAGGAGGTGGTGAAGACGAAACTGTGAAGGAATTCAAAGGGGCATGAAATAAAAACTGTGAATCCCTAAAGGTTAGAGGTTAGAAATAAAGAAAAGAGTGCATGGGGGTAACTTGCTGGTGTGGCAGTTACTACCCTTAACAATTAAGCCTGGATACTGTTAATGCAACTCCAGCATTGCTCTCTGCTTCAACGGCAGTGAGAAAAGGGGAATTGGATTCAGAGAACAACCAACGAGGGCCCCGACTTTCATGGTTTGGGGAACAAACAAACATGGGGGTAACTTGCTGATGTTTTTATTTATTTCTTTTTATTTAAAACTTTTCTATACCGTCGTTTAGTAGTGCACCATATCAACGGTTTACAGATAGGCACAAATATGTTTAGTTTGGTTTCTAAATTATCCATAGGGTGCCAGTATTATACAGTTACATAGTTCAATAATATACTCTAAAGGGGGAATGGGTGTGGTTACCATTTATGATTATACTGTCTTTCTAATTTAATACTTAAATGTGAGAAAAATAATAAAAATAAGCAATTCTGCTTTTTTACAGGTGACTTTCAGCTGTTTTTATGTGTTGTTATTCAGTTACCTCACTGTGAAATGCTTTTTTGAAGAGCCACGTTTTTAAGCCTTTTTTGAAGAGTTTTAATTCTTTCATTAGTCTTAATTCCAGTGGTAATGTGTTCCATAGTAATGGTCCTGCCAAAGATAGTGCTCTCTCTCTCACTTGGGTCAACTTTGCTGTTTTGATTGAGGGTATGGTTAGTAGAGCTTTATTGGCCGATCTGAGACTTCTTTGAGGGACATGTAGTCGTAGTGCGGTGTTTAGCCAGTCAGCATTTTTGTCATTTATTAGTTTATGAACTGTGCATAGTGTTTTAAATTGAACTCTCTGTTCTATTGGGAGCCAGTGTAAATCTGCAAGTGTTTGGGTGATATGATCTCTTCTGCCTTTACCAGTAAGTATTCTGGCAGCCGAGTTCTGTAGTATTTGCAGTGGTCTGATAGTAGTATATGGTAATCCTAGGAAAAGTGTGTTACAGTAGTCCGTGCTGGCAAATATTAATGCTTGTGGTACTGTACAAAAGTGTTCCTGATTTAATAAGGGTTTTAGTCTTCTAAGGACCATTAGTTTGGCGTAGCCTTCTCTTGCTTTTATTGATATGTGTTGCTTAAGGCTCAGTTCCGTGTCTATAATTACTCCTAGGTTTCTAGCTTTATCAGTTAACTCTACCTGTTCCCTCCGAGGCCGCTCCAAAATCGGAGCGGCCTCGGAGGGAACTTTCCTTCTGCCTCCCCTCACCTTCCCCTCCCTTCCCCTACCTAACCCACCTCCCCGGCCCTATCTAAACCCCCCCTACCTTTGTTGGCAGATTTACGCCTGCGGAAAGCAGGCGTAAATCTGCCAACAAAGGTAGGGGGGGTTTAGATAGGGCCGGGGAGGTGGGTTAGGTAGGGGAAGGGAGGGGAAGGTGAGGGGAGGCAGAAGGAAAGTTCCCTCCGAGGCCGCTCCGATTTTGGAGCGGCCTCGGAGGGAACAGGTAGCGCGCGCTGGGCTCGGCGCGCGCAGGTTGCACAAATGTGCACCCCCTTGCGTGCACCGACCCCGGATTTTATAAGATACGCGCAGCTACGCCTGGTGCACGAACAAAAGTACGCGCTCGCGCAAAATTATAAAATCTACCCCAAAGTGCATTAAACACGTAAAATCCAGTTTTAAGCATGTAAATCCTTTTGAAAATTATCCCCTCAAAGTTGCAATACTTAATGATTCCACTGATGAAAAATTGTTTACCATCCAAAGATGCCATTAATCTGAATAAAGCTGAAGACTCTTTGTTAGACCTGTCTCTGGAATTAAACATTTTGGACTATCAAATAATTGGGGGAAAAAATTGTTAGTGATTTTTCTTCTTGAAGCTGACAGGGATTGGCTTTTAAAGAACTTTTATACTAAAATAGATTCCTTATTTGTGGATGGAAAGATACAGATGTATCTTGATGTTTCAAGAGCTACTCAGACAAGGTAAAAAAAAGATTTTTGTATTTAAAACCTAAGGTGTTGAATTTAGATAGTACTCTCCTTGTAAATGCAAGATTAGATTGCATGATACTTCATGCATTTTCTGTGACCCTGATCCAGAATGAAAATTAGAAAATTTCATTTTGATTTGTATTCTTTTTTCTTCCGGCTGTGTTTAATCTATTTGTGGCCCTCCCTAGCTTGCTTTATCTTGTGGTCTAAAACGTAAGCGACTTTACTTGTGGTAGATAGTTGTCTTGTATTTCTGTTTCTGGTACTATTGCTGAATTGGTGCCAAGATGTATCTGCATCTTGATTATGAAATTATATGAATATAAAAATAAAAAATAAATAAAAGGGAATACATGTTGCCAGAGGTTCTCAGTCACAGTCTAGTAATCACAAGAGGGCCCTTCCGTTTAAACATGCCTCTACCTGCATTGTATTACTTTGCACGTCTGTGAGTTGCAGAAAACATGCCTGCCGCTCCCAGCTCCATCTGGAGGCATCCCTTATGCTACTTTGTCCAGGAAATGTTTACAGATCAAAGAAATGCTAACTGCACAACTGCACTCGTTTATATCCTTCCCTCAGGTAATATGTCACAGCGTGCCATGGTAGACACATACATTAGTTGCTGGAAACAAATTAAGAGAGCCAGTGCTGTAGACTTGTAAATAAATGCAGCACATCAAAACCCACTGTGAGCTGGCTCTGAATTGTTTGCAACTTGCATAGCAGTGCCGTTCTGTACCAGACTGAAGGTAAGAATTTCTAATCCACCCTTTTGGCTTTCTGTTGTCAGCCAACCTACTTCCATCTTTAAACAAATTGCTCCCTGTGCCAAGAACACAGGTTCAGGCTTAGTTGGTGAACTCCGAAATTATGTCCATGGGTAAGAAACAAAAATGGAGATAATCTTATGCCTAGAGACCTTCCTTTTCAGTTTTTATTTTATTTCCCCCAGGAATTTATCAGTTTTTATCAAAACAAACAAAATGGGAGAAAAATCAGTGAAAACGTTTTCCCATTTAATCTTCTCCTGTTTTTGTTTGTTGTGATATATACTGAAATTCCCGGGGAAAATAACATAAAAACTGAAAACAAAGGTCCCTACTTATATATAGCCATTATTGTCAGAATATGGGGGGAACCCACATAAATTAACACTTTTATTTAAGAAAATGCTAAACATTTGAGGAATTCTTTATATATATATAATTGCAGGTTAGGCCCAAAAACCAATGTGATGCTCGACAAGAAGGTTTCATTCAGTTTCCGTGAAATAATACCAGATACACGATCTGCAGGTTTCCAGTGAAAGTTCTGCAGGAAAAGAGGGTGAATTTCTGTTCATCCAACAGATCCAAATAAAGTATTCCGATATGCAGCAATGAGGACTTGGTTAAAGCGATGGTGTACATACCTGGTCTGCCATGGCATGGAACTCAACTGACAAAATAAGCATTTCTGTAATCTCACCCTGGCCTTCATTAGCCCACACATGGCTTGCCCTCAAGTAATTCTGTGAGGACAGGAGTAGCTCTAAGGATAAGAAATCAAGCTGACATGAAACATTTGGAAGCAAGATTTCAAATTTATGTTAAATATAAGAAACATAAATTAGTAGTGTAGTGTACAACCCATGCGCAGCGCACACTGGGTGGACTAACACACAAAATTAATTCCTGCTATCTGCTGTGGAAAACACAACCCACAACACTGAGGTTTAAGAGCTACAATATGGACAAAGGTCACACTCTGAACCTGTAAACCATTTAAGAGCAGCTGTGAATCCTGAGCATTTGTGTAAATCTTCACTAGTAAAAATCAATTCATATGTCTAAGAAGGGGAGTTGAGCAAGTTTTATAGTAGGGGACTGGAAAACTGTTCTTAACCAGTGTATAATGGAAGCCTGCATGCTAGTTACAACACCTATGTGCTTAGGAGGGAGCTGGCAAACAGCAACCATGTGCGTTAAACAGGATATAGCACGCCTAACTTTTTTCCTCTTAACCTAGTGCTTTATCCTGTTTAAACAAACTCATTTTGGAAGGTAAGTTATTAAATTAACCCTTAATTGTTTCTGCTTGTTTTAGTTAGCTGTTACAGTTTGGATCCAGGTGTCATCCATTCTGAGAGATGATAACACTTAACAAATGGTCTCCTTGAATCTTGTTCTACATTCTAACTGATCCAGACCCAAAGTTTTCCATGTTCTCATCACACATTTGCCCGATAACTACATTCCTGTGAAACAAGGATTGCAGAAATCTAGATACTGTACCGTCCTCAATGGACATCTAGAAGTCCACATTTAGTCACTGGCTAGATTGCAAAGTTAGCCGGATAAACATATCTGGCTAACTTTGAATGGATATGCAATAGTGCAGCTGCAGTACTGAATATAGATAACTATCTTAGAAATAACCAGATACATTTATCTGCCTAACTTCAGAAGGACTCTATGGCACACCGGTGTTAGCCAGATAACTTACCTGGCTAAGCTAGCTCCTCCCAGAAATGCCCCCGGAACATTTGTCCAGTATTTGGCTAAATTTCAGCCGCATAATGAGATATCTGTCTAAAGTTTAGCTGGATAAGTGTCCAAAATATTCAAAAGTCAGCATTTAGCTATTTAACGTGTGATTTATTCAGCTAAATACTTCTGAATATTGACCTCTTAAATATTTCTCTAAGTTCTTTATATTATTTCATGTTTTACTAAAGTATAAATACAGCCACAATACTGCTGTCAATCACATAATGTAAAGAAATATATCGTGTCGTTGTAGAGAGAATGAAAAACATACGCTGTAGCGTTATACATAGAACAAAATAAACTTATAGAACAAAGGCAATATATAATTCAACCAGACAACTCACTCATTTATAGGAAATAATGAGACTCAAGATAGAAAGAGCATTATAGATAAAGTACTAACATAATAAAAAGGAAAACGAGAGAGAAAGCATTCTAACATTTACAATCCGTCAATAATCATATAAAATTAAGCAGCACTAGCCTGAGCATATCTCAAATGAGCAGGATCAAACTAAACAAATCTGGATCCCAAATGGGAAAGTACACATTTACATGGGTATGAAAGTGAAAACTTCGCACCCAATACCATAGCCTTAGTATGCATAGCAAGAAATTGTTTACGTTACTCTTGAGTTGCATGGGTAATATCTGGGTATATCCAGATTTACTGACCATAAAAAGTAGACGATCGGTAACAGAAAAACATTCTAAGTAAAAGATCTCTATCTTGGGGGAAAAACAAAAGAAATGAACAAAGTCCCGCGTCTAGAGATAGAAGCATCCGTCAATGTTTCCAAAATTCAGTTAAATTTAAATTGGGATCCAGATCTTGAACTTGGCCAGAAAGCTTCATTCTTCATCAGACAAAATTAAGGAGAGGATTGAGAAACATTCGGTGTGGATCACAGACTTGGATAATCAGAAGGCAGCACAGGAAATAACCTCAGAACAATTCACCATTCAATTGGCAGAATTAAAAGAGAATGCTGCCCTTCATAAACACATTGAAGGCCAGGAGAATCGAGTGCAAAGAAACAATCTATGTATTATTGGCCTTCCTGAACAAATAGAAGATCCTGAACGGATGCAGCTAGTGCAGGTATGACTTCCTGAAACCCTGGCCCTCTCCATGGTGACGGAGCTCATTTATTGTGGAGAGGGCACAGCAGCTGGGCCCTCTGAAAGAAATCGTTACCAGGCCCAGGCCAATGCTAGCAAGAATACTCAACTTCACTGTTAAAGATAATGAGGGCTTATAAGAAAAATAAATCCATGGAAGATGAAGGGAAGAAACTTTTGCTTCTTAATGATTATTCCAGCCAAATAACAGAGTCCCCACAGGATTTTGGCTCCAATACACTCAGAAATATACTGCAAAGACATGAAGTTTATGCTACAATTTCCTGTAACAATTAGAGCAGGCACACCGCTTCCTTGAAACTTTGAAATTTTCTTTGCACTATAATTCAATATTAGGCAGACAGGTGAGGGATTAGGACAATGCAAGGCTGGAGGCAGGATAGGACAGGACAAGATGGACTGTATGGAGCAAGGCAAGATGGATATGGCAAGGTATGCTGAACAAGGAAAGGCAGGCTGGATGAGGCAAGGCAGGATCAGGAATGCTGCAACAAATCAGAATCAGGATGGAGCAACACACTGCTAGAAGCAGAGGCAAGGGGTCTTAAGTAGTGGGACTGGTGATGTCATCCATGGGCGCTGCGAGAGCGCTTTCCTGCCTCAGGGCCTTTATAGTTCATGTGGTTGCATGCACGCGCATCTATGGGGAAGCATGGCGGCTCAGGAAGGCAGGCACTGGCAGCGTCTTTGCCATGTTTGTGGCTCAGGAAGGCTGGGGTGAGTGAGGACGGTCGCGGGTCCTTCCTGCAACTAGCCAATATTACAACAACATGGCCTACTGCAATTATTTTACATCATCATCGGAGGTTGGTGTGATTGCACTTTATTTATGTTCTCCTTTTGATTAGAAATATCATACCATGGGAGCTTTGCACACATATAGACTAAAAATGGAGCTTGCGGCGGAGTTCTCTAGCTTTTGGAACTGCTGGCTGATCTCGGGCCCAGTGATATGAGACACATCTAGAAATGTAAGCACCACAATAAGTTGAGCTACGTTGTCATACTTTCAGGCAGCCATTTTTGTTTTTCTGCCGATGGTGGAATGGAGCATATATGCTGTTTTGATTTTTTTCTGTTTGGTTTTTTTTCCCACTACTAGTCAACCTTATTTTGATCCACTTTACTTGACAGAAAGCAATTCCTGGAGAAGCGTCCTTGAAGTTTTTTTTCTCTTATTGCTTCGTTGATATAGAACAGAGGTACTTTGCTAAATTTATGAGGCCCTGCAGGGTGTATCTTTGATCAAGGAAGCAAGAAGAATGAAGATGTAGTCCCTTGGAATGGAAGGACTGAGTGTCGTGAAATGTCTGTGGTTTGTGTTATGTGCTTTGTTGAATGAGAGATGTATGAATGTGTGTGATGAGGGTTCATTTTATAGCAATCTTAACTGTGGTCTCTGTAAATTATGCCAAACAGGATTGTGTATTTGTTTTCTAATAATGCCGTTTTACTAAGGGAGGAATGTCTTAGCTGGTGGGGGCACTCCTAAATATTATTTTATGGGAATGTTGCTTTGTGCAAGATAATGATGATTTGATTGTATTCTTAAACCAAAAGTTTGATGATCGTTGATATTAAACTGTGCTCCATTAGACGGTAACTTTCAAAGGCGTGTGCGGGCACACACTGATGCGTGTGTGCCGGGGTGCACCCAGGGATGTGGCTATTTTATAATACATGCACGTATGTTATGAAATAGCATAGGTGCATGTACATGTACTCCCTATTTTGCAACTGGGCGCGCACAGCCGCACACATCTGAGCTTGAGTCGTATAAGCGGGGGAATTTTACAACTGGCATGTATCCACGCTATGACCAGTTTCATCAGTTCGTCCACCAGTTCGTCCAGTGTAGAGCTAGGACCTTCAAGCCCCCCTGGTTTAATAACCTGCAGTCCCTCCCCATGTACCCCAGATCCTTAAAACCCCTCAGAAATACTTGTTTTGTTTTGTTTTTTTAAGTTACAGATCCTCCATAGCAGAAATAAACCATTTGCGCACACATCTCTTGGCCCCGCCCTGGAACACCCCACCCAAAGCATGACCCTTTTTAAATCAGATTGAGATAGTCACCTATCAGGAGATGTGTGTGCATGAGGGGGCTTTTAAAATCTGGCGCATGCGTGCATATGAATAGAACATTAAATTATTAAAAATATATAACATTTTTAAAAATTTTCCAAACTTCAATAAAATATTTCAAAACAGCAGACACACCAAATAACACCCAATATTTAAAACTAAAGTTAAAAAAAAATCCCTTGCTCTCCATACCTGGGAACATTAGACTCCAGTCATCCTGAGATTGTTGTGGATTAATCAGGGATATGAGGTGTGCACAAACTTTCTCCTTTCTCAGATATAGATATATATATATATATATATATATATATATATATATACACACTCTGTAACATACATATTCATTCTTACACAAACTCCCTTATATTCTCTCATACGCATACTGACTGGTTCACACACATGTTCACTGACTTACTATTGCTCACATACATGCTCACTGGTTTAAATAGTCTTCTTGCTCATACATATGTTCATTGACTCACTCGTACTCTCTCACTCACACACATGCTCACTGGCTCACTCACTCTCTCTTGCTCACACATATGCTCTGGAGACCACAGCAAGTCTGACTGTATTATTATGCAGTGCGACAATGGAAAAATAGAAACATTGACATTCCTCATAAAATATTAAGCAATAAAGTCAAGAAATATAAAACTTCATTCATAATATTAAAACTATGCTAATAAAAAGAATAACTATGTCAAGTAGGCAACAGCCAACAAACATTCACTAATTAAAATGACTCACCTTTTTTTCCAAATATTTCAAACAGCAGCACATGAAATTTAAAATATTAAGATTAAAAATCTCTAGCTTTCCATACCTGGGATTTTTTTGATTTCCAGTCACTCACAGATTTTTGTGGATTGGGGAAGGGGGCCTCTCAATCTTTATCTACTCTCACTCTCACCCCCCCCCCACACACACACACACATGCTGTCACACACAGAGCCTCTCTCTCATTCTCATATATGCTGTCACATACACAGGCTCTCTTCTGCTCTCACACACTCACGCATTTTCACATACATATAGATTCTCACAGACATATGCAGGCTGTCTTGCTCTCTATTGCATACACACACAGTCTCTCAGACATATGAAGGCTCTCTTATACACACACAGGATCTCACAAACACACATGCAGGCTCTGGTGCTCTCATATACATGCAGGCTCTGACATACATGCTTGCTCGCTCACTCATGCACACATGCAAGCTCTCACACACTGACACATGCAGGCTGACTCATATGTACATGCAAGCGCTCTTTCTCTCACACACAAGCATACACACCTACAGCTTTCAGGCCTCCCCCTTTCTTCTGGGCCTTATTTTTGCCACTGTTGGATGGCAGCGCTGCTCCTCACTGCCCAAAGGGAGGTGGAAGGAGGCCACTGCTACTGCGGGGCCCCTGCAAAGTTGGGGGGGGAGGGTCATGCGACCTTGCAGGCCTCTCTCCCGGCCCCACACAGCTTTCTTCCAGCCGCGGCAGGATGGGCTCTGCCACAGCCTTGCAGGCCTCTCTTCCTCTCCTGCACGGCTGTCTGCAAATGGCTGCTGTACTGGCTGCCGCCAGCTCTGCCTCTCCCCACCCCCTGGATTGCCCCTCCGCGCCCCCCCGGACCACCCCTTTTGTGAGGCCTGGATCTTGTGCACGTAACAGGAGTTATGCACGCGGCCGGGCCCCTTCAAAAATACCCGCGGCATGCTCAAGGCCCGGTCGCACATGTAATCCCCGGATTTTATGCACAAGAGGGGGGGGGGTTGAAAATTTGGCCGACAGACTATGCAATGACCCTAAACTGGTTCATGTTTTATGGCATAAGAGATCAGAACATAGACAGCCAACGCTCAATTTTGCAGGCGTTGGTTCTCGAGCACGCTGACAGCCACGGGTTCGGAAACCGGACGCCGGCAAAATTGAGCATCCGGTTTTCAACCCACGAGCCGCGGGCCCATTTTAAATTTTTATATTTTTTAAATTTTTTACTTTTTTTTAACTTTTGGGGCCTCCAACTTAATATCGCCATAATATTAAGTCGGAGGGTGCACAGAAAAGCAGTTTTTACTGCTTTTCTGTGCACTTCCCCGGCGCCAGCAGAAATTAACGCCTACCTTTGGGTAGGCACTAATTTCTTAAAGTAAAATGTGTGGCTTGGCTGCACATTTTACTTACTGTATCGCGCGGGAATACCTAATAGGGCCATCAACATGCATTTACATGTTGCAGGCGCTATTAGGTTCAGGGGGGTTGGACGCGCATTTTTGATGCGCTATTACCCCTTACTGAATAAGGGGTAAAACTAGAGCGTTGAAAACGCGTGTCCAATCACAGGTTAACAGTGCGCTCCGCTGGAGCGCACTGTACTGTATCGGCCTGTTTGTTGTATAGCTTTCAGCAGCAGTTGGATGGATGGAACGACCCTTGTCTTTATTTGGCAAATGTGCTTTGTTTAAAATGGTGCGTTTGCCCAAACTGCTCTATTGGCTACAGATGCTGCCTTGCTGATTTTTATGAAAAGATGTGCTTGGATTAAAGTCTTTAGTGTTAGGCTTTTTTGAGGAGAGCAAAAGCTGGGCTTGCTAGCTATCAGAGTTTAATGAATGATAAATCTGATGAAGATCTAAATATTGAAACTGAAAAAATTACCCGCAGTATAGCAATCAAAAGCACACAATGAATCACTTTATGCAGGAGGGAAAACTTCAAATGCCTGATCTCAGCAATAACTGCCTGCAATCAGGAAATTTTAGGCACCATCATTAGTGAAAAAACCTCCTTGATGCAAGTGGTATATGTGATTTTTTTTTTGAACTTTTTTTTCTTTTTCTCTTTTTTAGTGAACAGCATAATTCTTTAAAGCTTTTGAAACATATGTCACAGCCTAATTTTAGCCCAATATTGACCAAATACTATGTGCTGAAAGACTTAACTTGATTTAAATGTCCATGCACCTGTACAGCTTCAACTCCTGACGACCAACAAAGAAAAAAGTTGAAATAAAAATCACATATACCATTTGCATCAAGGAGGTTTTTTTCACTAATGATGGTGCCCAAAATGTCCTGATTGCAGGCAGTTATTGCAGAGCTCAGGCACCTGAAGTTTTTCCTCCTGCATAAGGTGATTCATTGTGTGCTTTTGATTGCTCTACTGAGGGCAATTTTTTCAATTGCTTGCTTTTCTGCACTCAGTTTTTCTTCTTTGTTTTTCAGAGATCTAAATATGCCAGATTTTAGATTTTACATGTCAAATTCATTTTGAATGGGAATGGGCTATAGAGAGTTATCACCTTTGTACTCCAGGATTGGTGGAATCTGTAGTTCATCTATTCTTGCCTTGGGATGTTTTACACTCCCCAAATTTCACGGTGCCTCAAGACTTGAGATCACATCCATTATTGACTGTGGTTAAGAAGGCCTGGAAATATCTTTGTCATTGGTGGGGTCTTCTTGGTTGATTTCAGGTTATTTGCCATTAGTAGGGCAACACTGATTTTTTTTTCTCCTAGTTTATGTAATAAGATCTTTCAAGATTGGCATAAAAAGGGAATAAGGAGTCTCTCAAATAAATATTGTTTGGCTTGTGACAGATTTTTCTCTTTCGATCAATCAACAACTGATTTTAATATTCCAACACAACACTTTTATGCTTATTTGCAGGCCAGACACAGGTGAATTTTCAAAGGAATTACTCATGCAAATGTAACATACTATCGTAGCAATTTTCAAAAGCCATTTACCTGTGTTAAATGCACTTAATGCAGATAAAACCTATTTGTCAATAAATCCTTCAATTCAAACACCTCCCCGCCACCTAAAATGGACTCTTTCTGCTTCTGCTGCCACAGTCGGGGTGCTATTACGATTAGTTTCCAATTCATTCAGGAGCTTGGGTGCAAAATTTAAATGAGAACCACCAAAAAGAGTAAAGATTATTTTCAGGACACGTTAAATATTTTCTGTGGAGACACAACCGCACCCCAGGTTACCGCACAGAGTCGTTTACACACAGCCACCACATGAGTGCATCCTGTGCAGATTCCTTTCTCAGCATACCTGCTATCTGTATAGGCTTTAACACCGGCTCCTTTACTATGGAGATGCGAACTGGGCCAGTAGTGATTTACCGCACGCACCATTTCTTAAAGTATTCAAAATTAATATTTTCATCTTAGTTTTTAACCTACTTTAAAACTGCAGGAGGTGCATGTCAGAAGATTGCCAAGACTGCAATGAAATAAGGCCTGAATAATAATCTCTGACAGTTAGTGAGGATTCAAGGCCTAGTGCCAGTGATTTTACAACGTGAGTCATAAAAACATTATCCTATGTTCAGTCAGTCAGTTTGCTTTATTAGGTGGCTGTCTCACTCCTCTTGTTCCGACATAGTAATAGAATTACCTATTGCTCGCCATGCATAGTAACAAGTACGGTAATCCTATTACGATATAGGAACCATAGGCCAGAAGCAATGTCTTAAAAAAATAAATTCACCAAGAAAAGTTGTCAGATGGAATATGTGAATGGGCATTATGGGCAATAGTTTCTATCTTTTTTTTTTTTTTTTTTTAATGATTTGCCATTTATTTATTTATTTTATTTAGATTTAGATTCTGCTTTTCACACTTTTTCAGTGCTTCAAAGTGGATTACATTCAGGTACTGTAGGTATTTCCCTATCCCCAGAGGGCTTACAATCTAAGGGGGTCATTTTCTATCGGTATTGCACGCGTGTGATAGCTTGATTATGGGCGGAGTTGGGGCGGCGTCGGGACCGGAAGAGGAGGAGTCAGGGTGGTGTCGGGGTGGACGTGGTGGTAACTTCGCTGGCAGCGATAAGGTAAGACCCGTTATCGCCGCCAGTAGCGCACCCAATAGCACCACCTTTCACGGTGGCATTATTGGGTGCGAAAGCCGGCAGCGATAACACCGCGATGGTGCGATTGCTGCCGGCTTTCACAGGCCCACCCCCCCGCTTCGCCCCCCCACCCCCCGTTACCGCGGGATTCACAAACCTGTGTGATATTAGAAAAGCCAGGCCTAAGTTTGTACCTAAGGCAATGGAGGGTAAAGTGACTTGCCCAAGGTCACAAGGAGCGACAGCAGGACTCTCTTTCCTCCTGCTCCTTTGGGATTTCATCTCAAATGGAACCAGCCTCCAGTAGGCTACAGCACCATGAGCTTTCATTCACCACCAACTGGAGTTTATCTCCTATTTTATATTCCTTTCCCAACTCACCTTATCTTGTCATTGCAGGAACAGTTCTCAGCAGGGGTCTCATGCACTCTGAAATAACACCAAACCTGGAAAAAAATACAGTCAACGCATATGTAGCAAACATGCCCTCCCAAACCAGCACTAACAGCCAGAACTCAAACAGATACAACCCGGCCTACAAAAAGGTGTCAACACAAATATTGTGAAGTGTCCTGAAATGCCAATACACTTTCTATTGGGAGGTGCAGACTGGGAAACAGAAGAAACTGTACTGCTACGGATCCCTACACAGAAAATGCATGCCAGTGGAATAGCTCACCTCAGTTACACATGCAGAACAGAAACAGACCCTCATCAAATACAAAATATGTGACCATAGACTAGAACTAGAAATATGCAGACGAAACCTAAACTGGAAACCTCAAGAAGCCAGACTCTGTATGCAATGCAACAGTCATGAAATAGAAACTGAAATGCCTTTCCTTGTGCTGTGCAAACTACAAATATATCATTTCCCAAAAATAAGAGAGAAAATCAAATATTACCTACAAGGGAATGGGTGGGAAAAATTGTATAATTCTTGGGGAAATAGGAGAAACAGCAGCTAGAGCAGCAGTATGTATGGTATCCTGCCACAAGGCCAGAAACAAAATCTGACCAGGGATAATATGGACCAGCACCAAAATCTGGGAGTTGTACTTGTTGCTGTCCTTTTTGTACCTTGTAATTTTATTTTTACTGTTACTATAGTTTTGTAAATGTTATCCCCCTTTAATTTAAATCAGTTAATGTGTTACTTTGATAACACATTAAAAATTGTCATGCCAATAAAGTTATCTGAATCAAAATCAAAAGCTCTCTCTGGAATCTTGCAGTTGTGGTGTCTAAATCCAGCCACTAAGTGTCACCATTGTAAGATGACTGGGACTCCCTCCCCAAGGGGCTGTGAATGCTGCCTTTGCAGCAACCTCACTAACGGCCCAAGGAGCAAATACCAAACAGGGAATTAAATCCTCTGTCAGGGTAGCACACCAGATCTGCCCATAGTTAATATTTTAATACCTGCATTTGATTATCCAGTATTGAATCCCAGTGTCGGTCTGTTTGCAGTATATTTGAAAGAAGAACTTGGGTCAAAGACTATCTTTTTAAAATATTCTATCTAATGACAAGTATATGGATTCACAGCACTGGAAACAGAAGTCTACTATGTTGAGTCAGACCAAAGGTCTGTTGAGCCCCCAACATCCTGTCTCTGAGAGGGGCCAATCAATCACAAGTACCTGGCAGGATCCTGAAGAGTAGACCCATTTCTTGCTGCTAATTCCCAGGGATATGCAGCAGCTTTGCCAAATCTACATGGCTAACAATTGTTTATAGACTTTTCTTCCAGGAAGTTGTCTAAACCCTTTTAAACCAAGCTTCGCTAGATGCCTTGATGACATTATGATTGTGAATTGAGTGAAAAAATACTTGTTTTCAATTTGTTTTAAATCTGCTACTTGTTAGTTTGGTGGAGTTGTCCCCTAGCCTTAGTATTATTTGAAAAGATAAATAACCATTACATGTTTACCTGTTCTACCTGACTCAGAATTTTATAAACCTCTATCATATCCCCCCCCCCCCCCCCCGTTACCTCTCCTTCAAGCTTTAGAGCCCTCACCTTTTAGTTTTTCTTCATAAGAGAGCCATTTCATTCCTGTTATCATTTCTATTGCCCTTCGCTGTACTTTTTCTAGTTTTTCAGATGGGCTGGCCAGAATACTCAAGATGCAGTCATACCATGGATCTAGCCAGAGGCATCATGATATTCACCCTTTTATTCTCCATTCCTTTCTGAATAATACCTAACATTCAATTTGCTTCTTTGATCGTCACCACACACCGAACTGAGGATTTCAACATATTGTACACCATGTCTCGAAGATCTTTCTTCTGGGTGGTGTCTCTTAATATGGAGCCCAGCATTGTGCATCATTTTGCATTTGTCCACATTGGGTATCATTTTCAAAGAGTTACATGCATAAAATCAGCATATATGCATGTAAGTAGCATATACACACATATATGCTACTTTGGAAACATCACAAGTAAGAACATAAGAACATAAGAAATTGCCATGCTGGGTCAGACCAAGGGTCCATCAAGCCTAGCATCCTGTTTCCAACAGAGGCCAAACAAGGCCACAAGAACCTGGCAAGTACCTAAACACTAAGAAGATCCCATGCTACTGATGCAATTAATAGCAGTGGCAATTCCCTAAGTAAAATTGATTAATAGCCATTAATGGACTTCTCCAAGAACTTATCCAAACCTTTTTTGAACCCAGCTACACTAACTGCATTAACCACATCCTCTGGCAACAAATTCCAGAGCTTTATTGTGCGTTGAGTGAAAAAGAATTTTCTCCGATTAGTCTTAAATGTGCTACTTGCTAACTTCATGGAATGCCCCGTAGTCCTTCTATTATTCGAAAGTGTAAATAACTGATTCACATCTACTCGTTCAAGACCTCTCATGATCTTAAAGACCTCTATCATATCCCCCCTCAGCCGTCTCTTCTCCAAGCTGAACAGCCCTAATCTCTTCAGCATTTTCTCATAGGGGAGCTGTTCCATCCCCTTTATCATTTTGGTTGCCCTTCTCTGTATCTTCTCCATTGCAACTATATCTTTTTTGATATGCGAAGACCAGAATTGTACACAGTATTCAAAGTGTGGTCTCACCATGGAGCGATATAGAGGCATTATGACATTTTCCGTTTTATTAACCATTCCCTTCCTAATAATTCCTAACATTCTATTTGCTTTTTTGACTGCTGTAGCACACTGAGCTGACAAATTTAAACTATTATCCACTATGATGCCTAGATCTTTTTCCTGGGTGGTAGCTCCTAATATGAAACCTAACATCATGTAACTACAGCAAGAGTTAATTTTCCTTATATGCAACACCTTGCACTTGTCCACATTAAAATTCATCTGCCATTTGGATGCCCAATCTTCCAGTCTTGCAAGGTCCTCCTGTAATGTATCACAATCTGCTTGTGATTTAACTACTCTGAATAATTTTGTATCATCTGCAAATTTGATTACCTCACTCGTCGTATTCCTGTCCAGATCATTTATATATATATATTGAAAAGCACCAGTCCAAGTACAGATCCCTGAGGCACTCCACTGTTTACCCTTTTCCACTGAGAAAATTGACCATTTAATCCTACTCTCTGTTTTCTGCCTTTTAACCAGTTTGTAATCCATGAAAGGACATCACCTCCTATCCCATGACTTTTTAGTTTTCTTAGAAGCCTCTCATGAGGGACTTTGGAAAATGCCTTCTGAAAATCCAAATACACTACATCTACTGGTTCACCTTTATCCACATGTTTATTAACCCCTTCAAAAAAATGAAGCAGATTTGTTAGGCAAGACTTCCCTTGGGTAAATCCATGTTGTCTGTGTTCCATTAAAACATGTCTTTCTATATGCTCTATGATTTTGATCTTGAGAATAGTTTCCACTATTTTTTCTGGCACTAAAGTCAGGCTCACTGGTCTATAGTTACCTGGATCGCTCCTGGAACCTTTTTTAAATATTGGGGTTCCATATTATTATTACATGTGTAAAATATATGCACATAATTTTATAAAATGGGTAGAGAAAGTGAGCATTTTCCTGCATTACAAATATGTGCGCATCCTGAAACATAAGTGTGTATTTTTGGGGCAGAAATATGTGCTATTTTATAAATTGTGCATGCATGCAGCTATTGCAATACAGTTTATAAACATTAGCATAAATCTCTATGGGCCTACTTTCATGGTGAGAATTGAAAATTGGGCTAATTAAATTTCATGTGCCATTTAGATGCCTAGAACCCCAGTCTTGGGAGGTAGATGATGGAAGATAATGACCAATTAGCCCATCCAGTCCGCCCAGTTGTTTCTGTCTCTACTGTTCTAGCTTAGGATATATCCTAGCTGTCAGCTGTACATGCTTGAATATCTGCAGGATATTGCTCTTATTTAATTCAATTTTCTTATTTTCTATGTTTGTTTTTTTTTACTGTTCTGGGTAGAAAAAAATTTCCCATATGAAACCAATACACAGGCCTGCTTCCCGCTCTATACCCCATGCCTTTTCCCCAAACTTTCAACCCTGTTGTTCATGGCCCCTCTGTTTTTGTCCCAAGCATGTTCTATTCTCAGTGCTGCTCAGCTTCCTAGTCATCCCACCAAGGGAACTTCAGCCTCAGAATGACCACAGCCAGGTGAGAGACAAGTTTAACCACAGAATAATAATTTTTGTAGACTTATGGAAGCAGAGGGCTTTGGTCTTTGGCATACTACTTCACTCAGGCTCTTCCTCCTGTCCTCTCCTGACCTCTTTGCATGCTCTTTGGTGATTAAGAGGGCAAACAAACTTTCAAGGCTGCAGAGCCTCTCTTGGTCACACCATCACAGTTTGATATAGGCCAATGTTGCCTACTCCCTTCATCCTTTCTCCTCTGTTCCTCCCCCTTAGGGGCTGCAAAACCTGCCTCTTTCATGCTGCTAGTCCACCACCAGGCCAAGGACAACAAAATCCAAGGTCATGCTTGAACCCAAGTTTTATATGAGGAAGCCTACTGTGCTGGCCATTTCTTACTGAATTTTGTCAGAAATAGTGGTGGCTGAAAGATGCAAAGATATTTATCAACTTTTGTGCTACAAAAGTACAGGTTACAGCTCATCACCAAGTGTCTTACTTTTATTTTGTTTTAATATATTCTATTTTCATTTTTTTTTTCAATTTAGTGTTATAATAAAGGAAACTGCAGTTTTGTGCCCGTCATTAATAATAAGACAATGACTATGAATCTTACCTAATTCATACAGCTGTAATTCAAGCAGTTTATTTAATGGACACCAGAGGGCACTACTCTACCATGAATTAGAGGTTTCATGAGCATCATCAGATTTCAGAGTCAAACATATTTTCCAGCATTAGCTCAATCCTGCCAGCCAGCAGGTTTAAGAGCCAGTCAAATGTGTAAGAGGAAGCATATTCTCCGTAATTAATTAGATGTTCCTTTTTTTTCCCTTTTGCGATTCACTCTTAGCAATTCAAAGAAGCAGTAGTCAGCAGCAGCAACAGCATGCACGCAGGGAAACTATTCCTGCCTTTCCTTTTGAAGCCATTATTGATAAAAGACAGAGAAGGAAACTGGAAATAGGATGCAGGAATACAAACCAGGTGAAAGCAGTGCAGCATTAGACAAAATGCAGGTTGAACATAGGGGAGAAAGGAGACTTCCATATTTCTTTTTTGGCATCTGTGCCTGCTTCTTTTCACTGCAGCGTCCCAAGCTCTGGCTCTTCAACTCTCACCTATGCTGCCACACTGGATTGTTGCAGTTTGTGGGTACTTCCACCCCCACCCCCACCTTGTTGGTTTTGCACCAATTTTCAAAGGGAAAGCACGCAAGTATTATCCCTTTTTGGAACTTAGGCCAGGAGTAGGCCAGCTCTGGTCCCAGAGTGCCACAAACAGGTCTGGTTTTCAGGATACCCACAGTGAACATGCATGAGGTATATTTGCATAGAATGGAGGCAGTGCATATTCATTGTGGATATCCTGATTACCAGACCTGTATGTGGCAAAGTTCCTGCTTTTTCTGCTGATGCCTAGTTCCCGTTAAACAGCGCACATAGAGGTGAATTTTAAAAGGCATCAATTAGGAGATGTGGGAATAAATTGGGCTGGCGCGCATCAAGCAGACTTTAAAAACCGCGGAGATACGCGCGTTATCTCCCGCAGCGCACGCGTCTCAAAAGTTTTCAAAAAGGGGCCGGTCATGGGCGCGGTCTGGGTGGGGCAAGGGCATTTTGGGGCTTGAACCGAACCCGAGATGGGCACGTAAATATTTAAGCAACCTGGCGCGTGCCGAGGTCCCCTGCAGCGTGACTTTGCTTCTGCTATGGGTGACGTGTAAGTTAAAAATTAAAGAAAATTAGGCAGATCTGTGGTGTTTTAAGGATCGGGGCTAACTGGGGGGGGGGGTGGTGGTGAAGGCTTTAAACTAGGGGTTTGGAGGACATATCTCTTAACTGGGTGAACTGGGGACAAACTGGTAAAACTGGGAATAATGTCAGCGCGTGCCCCTTTTAAAATCCCCTGACTTACATAGTAGAAGCAGGATTTGCCTGCACATGCACATGTCCGCTTAAAATTTGCTGCTCATGTGCACGCGGCCAGGCTGTTTTATAATGTGCGCGCATACGTGCATGGATGTTATAAAATGGCCGCGCCCCTGGACTCAGGCCGATGTGTGAGCACAAGTTTGCCCTTGCGGCTGGTTTAAAAGTTATCCTCCCAGTTTTGAAAACGTAAGAGTCTGCCTCCTCTGAGCTGTCCCTGCCTCTAAGCCCACCTGCTCTTCCTATGTACTCTTAAGCACATACAGGGTAGAATGCTTTCAGACAGCCTGTGTTTACCCAAGCAAATGGCTTGTTTGGCTATGTGTGGCTCAGTCGGAACTTGCCCTAGCCTCACTCATTTCATTTGCCATTTATGCCGGGGTGGGGGAGGAACCGAGGCACCAGAGACCTTCATTTGCATCTGCCCGAAGGTTTTCTCTGAATAGGCCCCATCCCCTCCCTCAATAACCCAACCGTCACAGTGACCGATCCCCCCCCTAAAACTACTCATCCCAGTTTGACCACTAGAAAGAAGGAATGTCACAGCTATTTAAAACTTTAATGCAATGGGAAGACACCATAAGAAAATGATAGACTTTTGTATAACAATTTTAGAAAAAAAAAAAGGAGAGTAAGACAAATGTACATGGTGGCACTGTGTCCTCATTCTCAATTGCAGCTGGATGACCTGGTTTATAATTCTGCTTCTTTTTAGTTTTGCTGTACATCTGAGTTTTCGTTTCCTCTGCAGGGTACGGGCTGGACTGCGCAAGAGATTGGCGTGAGAGAATTCATAGCATGCTCTTTGTGATCCTCAACCCTTCTGTAATACCTTCCGCTTTCCGTTCCCTTCTGTCCTACCATGGAGCGGGTGCTGCCTCACTCTGAATGGTGAAGGGCCCTGAACATCGCAATGTTGCTTTGCAATACCAAACCCAACCCATCATTTAGGTAAGGCTGAAGTAAAATGGGTCACGAATAGGGTTGCCAACTGTCCTGATTTTTTCTGGACTGTACAGATTTTTGAGCAACTGCACTGATAAAAAGAGAGAGGGCTAAAATGTTCGGAAATGTCCTGATTTTAGAGCTCCAGCTGCAGGTTAGCATGTGAGCTTTTCCCATGATTATACATCTGACAAAGTGGACTCTGTCCTCAAAAGCTCATGCCTCAATAAATTGGTTAGTCTATAAGGCGCCACCTGTCTCATGTCATGTTTGCAAGAAAGCAAACCGGTAGCCGATCCAAGATGGCTGTCAGCAATGAAACACGTAGATGGATCGGTGTAAACAAGATTTTTATTGAAGCTTGCCCGACTCTGGCCGAGTTTCGCTCAAAGAGCTGCCTCAGGGGCATACAAGCCACATGAATTGGCTTAAAACAACGCACGGTGAAATCAAGCGAGAATTCGCTGTTGAGCGCTGATTTTGCAAGCTTTTTCCTCTGTATGTCTTCATTAATTGGTATGCAATACTGATATTTTTAAAGCTCTGCTTTGAAACCTAAGGAACCTCCTCTTGATTTCACCTTGCGTTGTTTTAAGCCAATTCATGTGGCTTGTAAGCCCCTGAGGCAGCTCTTTGAGCGAAACTCGGCCAGAGTCGGGCAAGCTTCAATAAAAATCTTGTTTACACCGATCCATCTACATATTTCATTGCTCATGTCATGTTTGCTACACCAGGCTAACATGGCTATCCCTCTGAATATCTGTGATTACACAATACAGTGTGTGCTTTGGTAGCTATTCTCTATTCAGTATGTGTTGGATACATTTATTTATGTCACTTGCATAGACTTTATGATTTAATCACAGGCCTAAAGAATTTACAAAACAGTAATTTGGCCCCTGGACTGGTAAAAGTAAACCTTTTTTCAGAGTTAAGAAGTTCAAGAACTAGTGGTCAAAATAGTAGACACCATGAGGTCCATATTCAGCTGCTTGGCTAGTTAGCTGGATTAAGACAGGTCTACGGGCTGACTTGAGTTAGCTGGATTTATCTATTTATTTATTTATTTTTCTATACCGACATTCGATAAGGTATATCACATCGGTTCACATATAACAGAATGTCTAAGGCTGGCCTTTATGACAAGGTACATTATAACATATTAAATTGAGATCCTAGCTAACTATATACATCTGGTTAACTGATAGTATCATAAAATAACAAGATTGTTAACTTAACTTATTACAATATATTCAGGTTTAGGCTAGTTATGTACAAGGCTAGACTGGGAACCGGGGGGGGGGGGGGGGGGGGGGGGGGGGGGGGGTAGGGGATTGTTGGAGGAGGGGGCTCGAGGCGGGATTATTTGTCTGGGGGGAATGCTTTCCGGAAGAGCCAGGTTTTGAGATTCTTTCGGAAGGTAGGTGTGGAGGGGTCAGTTCTGAGGGCAGGTGGAAGGTTGTTCCAGAGGTGAGGGCCTGCTATGGATGCAGCGCGTTCTCTGGTTGAAACTCTATGCGTTTCTTTAGTGGGGGGATGTGTTGGATGAGCGGAGGGGGCCTGTGGGGGCCTGTGTTGGATGAGCGGAGATTTCTGGTGGGATTGTGAGGGGTCAGTGGACCTTGTAGCCAGCTGGCTTTGTCATTATGGACTTCTGAATATTGGATATTTTGGATAATTTATCCGGCTAACTCAATTCCTCCCAGTTATGCTCCCAGAATGCCCCTAACTTATTATCCGTCTAGAATTTAGCCAGATAAGTGCTCACATTTTCATTTAGTTGGATAACTTCTCAGTTATCCTGCTAAGTGCTTTTGAATATGGACTTCCACAGAGGGTAGATTCAGGAGTAAGAACATAAGAACATGCCATACTGGATTAGAATGAGGGTCCATCAAGCCCAGTATCCTGTTTCTAACAGTGGCCAATCCAGGTCACAAGAACCTGTCAAGATCCCAAACAGTAAATAGATCCCATGCTGCTATCATGCAGTGATCTGTAGAGGCTATTTTTAAGTCTGCTTGGTTAACAACAGTTTATGGACTTCTCTAAAAACTTATACAAACCATTTTAATCCCCACTACGCTAACTGCCTTTACTACATCCTCTGGTAATGAATTCTAGAGCTTAATTGTGCATTAAGTGAAAAAGATTTGTTTTAAATGTGTTACTTACTAACTGTATTTTTTGAAATTGTAAATTTCATATATTTATTTATTTAAAAATTTTCTATACCGTCGTTTAGTGATATACCATCACAACGGTTTACAAATATGCAAATAAATAAATTCAAGATGGATTGTACTTTAACCAGGGGGTGCCGCAGTTGTTCAGATACATGATTCAATATTATAAGCTATATGTAAAGGGGCGGATTTTAAAAGGCGCGCGAATAGCCTACTTTTGTTTGCGCTCCAGGCGCAAACAAAAGTACGCTGGATTTTAGTAGATACGCGCGGAGCCGCGCGTATCTGCTAAAAACCTGGATCGGCGCGCACAAGGCTATCGATTTTGTATAGCCGGCGCGCGCCGAGCCGCGCAGCCTACCCCCGTTCCCTCCAAGGCCGCTCCGAAATCGGAGCGGCCTTGGAGGGAATCCTCTAACGCCCTCCCCTCACCTTCCCCTCCCTTCCTCTACCTAACCCACCCCCCCGGCCCTGTCTACACCTCCCCTTACCTTTCTCCGGGGATTTACGCCTCCCGGAGGGAGAAGTAAATCCCCGCGCGCCGGGCCGTGACCTGGGGGCGGGTACGGAGGGCGTGGCCACGCCCCCGGACCGCCCCGGGCCGTAGCCACGCCCCGTACCCGCCCCCAAAACGCTGCCGACACGCCCCCGAAACGCCGCGACGACCGGGGCCCGCCCCCGACACGCCCCCCACGGAGAACCCCGGGACTTACGCGAGTCCCGGGGCTCTGCGCGCGCCGGGAGGCCTATGTAAAATAGGCTTCCCGGCGCGCAGGGCCCTGCTCGCGTAAATCCGCCCGGTTTGGGGCGGATTTACGCGAGCAGGGCTCTGAAAATCCGCCCCAAAGTGTATTAAAATTCCCTTTATGGGCTAACCGTAGATGCGGTATACTGTAATTCTTTAACTTAATACTTAAGTGTGATAAAATAAAAATAAAAACACACATATAAAAACTTGTTCTATTCCACTCATGATTTTATAGACCTCTATCATATCTGCACTCAGCCATCTCTTCTCCAAGCTGAACAGAACCAACCTCTTTAGTCTTTCCTTGTAGGGGAGCCGTTCCATCCCCTTTATCATTTTGGTCACCCTTCTCTGTATCTTTTTCAATGCAACTATATCTTTTTTTGAGATGTGGCGACCAGAACTGCACATAGTACTCTAGGCGCAGCCTCATCGTGCAGCAATACAGAGGCATTATGACATTTTGCCATTTTATTGTCCAATCTTTTCCTAATAATTCCTAACATCCTGTTTGCTTTTTTGACCACCACCACTCACTGAAGCAAGGATTTTAAAGTTTATTCTTCAGGAGCTAAGATGGCGGCATGAGGTGGTCACAGTATTTTTGCTGGCTATTTTGTTTCTCTTTTCCTGGTTTCTTCAGTAGGAATGCTTTCCAAAAGGAAAGGAAAGGTCCGAGTTTTTCCCTCTGAGACCCCAACTGTTTCCACATGCCAGCAGTCGATCGATGCATTTGTGACCCATATTCCTACTTGTGGGGGCATGGATATCCCCATTGCAGATCTTGGTGGAAAAGTGCCATCTTTGCCAGGGGAGGAAGTTTCTTTCAGTCCCCGAGATCCTCGATTACCTCAGCGTGATAGGAACAACCTTCTTGGTAGCGATGGCTCGGCACTAGATGATGAGCTCATCGACGCAGTCCTGTCGGAGGACACTGGAGAAGTGTACAGACTCAAGCAGATGGTCTTTACAATATCAGCTTCAGTAGTCAGCAGTATTTGTTATTGAGCAAGTTGGTATGACTTCTGGTGCCTTTTCATTTGATACTGTGGATTTACCCTCCAATACTGTTGTTGGGTCGCATCGAGTCCAGCTCCTGGTGAGGTTTTCGGTTCATGGATTAAATTCTGCCTAGGTAACACTCAATTCTTTTTGGGATCTGATAGCTGGATTTGGGACTGCTTTCACAGAATGTTCTATAAAATGAATTTGTTGTCTACCAAAGTGGATTCCTAGACTCTGGATCATGAGGGTCAGTTCCAAGACCATTTAGGGAAGATATGACCATTGGAGAAAGAGGTTCAAGGAATTAAATCTCTAATGCAGCAATTATTCAAGAGAGGGGTTTCCTTTCCAGGAGAATGGAAGTTGCAGAGAATTGATCAAGACATTTGAATTTACATTTGTTGCATTTTCCCAAAGTGAGACGTTTTAAAAGTATTTGGTTGAATCTCTGCATATGACAGTTGATGCTCTGCTATCCTTTAATAGGGTTTATTTTTTGCCAACAGGAGCGTGTGTTAGAGTCCAGGCTGAAGAATCTGTTCAATTTCCTATAGACATGGGGCAATTAACATTATTTCTGGAAAGGTCTGCCCTGAGATTTCTGAAAGAGCTACTCTTTTAGTATCTTTGGTTTTTAAGCAAGATAGTGCTGTTATGTGTTTGTACTCTAGGCAAATGAATATACATTTTTTAGGTCAAACTGTGAGGATGTTTTTTGACTTGGCTAAAGTTTCCCAGGAGAGGAAGAAGGGATTTTGGCCTTACATCAGGAGAAAAGAGATTTGGAAGAATGTTTTGTGTTATGATACACTTGTAAATGTGTCATACAAATATAATGCAGATAGCTATAGTATTATTTATTTTTTGTTTGTATTGGAGCAATTAAGATTATTTATTGATCCTAAAAAGCTTGCTACTTCCACACCAGCTGCCAAGAGGGTAGAGGGTCTATATAGATAATATCAGGAATAATCACATTCTTGCAAATTCCTGTATATTATTTTCTTTGATTCTCCTAGTTGCTTTTCTGTCCCTTCTTTTAGCAGTGGGTTCTATTTTTCTTCAAATATTGCTGCTATTTTTCTTTTATTTCCCAAGTAGACTCATTATGTTTCTGTTAACAAAGTGTATTTGCTTTGTAATTTGTTATAAATTCAATAAACATAAAGAAAAATAAAAGAAAATATTTCTTTACAGAAAGGGTAGTGGATGCATGGAACAACCTCCCACTGGAGATAATAGAGGCAAAACCAATAACTGTTAAAGAAAGTACGGGACAAGTACAGAGGATCATTCATAGCAAAGAAGTGAGATCAAAGATGGAGATCAACTGGGGCTATGGCACTGTAGCAGGAAGTAAACTGGGCAGGCTAGGTTGGTTCTTATCTGCTATTATATTCTATGTTTGTGTTTTTCTAATGGTGAAGAGTGCCAGTAAGTCACATACATAAACTTCACCAGCAAAGATATTAAACAGCATCTCCAAATGTTCAGAAATATGATGGTTGAAAGTTGGCGACCCAAGACACGATGCAGCATCGGAGGGAAGTAATCCAATAAAAAATGAGGAAGGAGGAAGTTCCCAGTTGTACCAGTCACTTAGTTCCGTATTCCCCAATTTTGTATTCTGTAAGATTGTAATCTATTAAACACTGCAGCGTTTGGAATCTCCATATGACATTATGATTTTCTGCTTATAATTGGTTTTGAACCACCAAAAAATGCTACATCTATATAGATGTCTCAACAAAACTTGCTTGCCTGTTTCCTGACTTTATTCCTTCCTCTTGTGGATTTATTTCTTGTTCTGTTTTCTTTCTGCCCTAATGTACTAGGGGTCACTCCCTTTCACTATAGCTACATCTAGGGCAGGTGCGTACTAATAGCGACCTAGGCGGTCACCTCAGGCGCCAACCATTAGAGGGCACCGAAGAGCAGCCATGTGGGGTCATGAGCGGAGCCTATCCCACTCGTGGCAAAGAGGAGCAAAGCATGGGGCAACAGCCGCAACGATGACAACAGAATGGAGAGCAGAGAGGATAAGAAGGGAAGGAAGAGGGGGAACGGGGGACTGGCATGTCTTACTGCCAGCTTGGTGAGTCATGGCTCGGATCACCCCGACTTGCCAACCCCAGTGCCCAATCTCCCCAAGAACTGGCAGCTCCTCTCTGCCAACAGCGCACAAGAACTGTTTCCCCAGCAGCTCCAGCCGCACTTCCACCACCATGGACTCTCCTGGAGAGAGCACACCAGCAACCACCCCCGCTTTACCGGGGGCATATTGTGCACGGCGCCGGCACCGGAGACTGCAGGGGATGGGGAGGTCGGAGGAGAGGAGGGTAACAACCAGCTGAGGTGAGGTGAGTTTTGGCCTGGGAGGGGGGCAGGCGCAAGGCAGAAGGTTCACCTAGGGTACCTAATACCCTTGCACTGGCCCTGGGAATAACCACTAAGAAAAAAGAGGTGATGATGCCCTTGTATGAGCTTTGGTGAGGCCTCACCTGGAGTACTGTGTTCAGTTATAGAGCCTTTACCTCAAAAAGGATAGAGACAAGATGGAGGTGGTCCAGAGTAGGGCAACCAAAATGGTATGGGGTCTGTATCGGAAAACCTATGAGAAGAGGCTGAAGGATCTGAATATGTATACCCTGGAAGAGAGGAAGTGCAGGGGAGATATGATACAGTCCTTCAGATACCTGAAAGGTTTTAATAATGCACAATCATCAAACCTTTTCTGTTGGAAAGAAATCAGTAGAACTAGGGGTCACTAAATGAAACTCCAGGGGACGACGACTCAGAAACATCATCAGGAAATATTTGTTCATGGAGGGGGAGGTGGATGCCTGGAATGCCCTTCCAGAGGAGGTGGTGAAGATGAAAACAGTGAAAGAATTCAAAGGGGCATGGTAAAAGCACTGTGGATCTCTAAAAGCTAGAGGATGGAAATGAGGACAAGGGTGCATGGGGGTAACTTGCTGGTGTGGTGATTACTACTCTTAACCAATGAGCCTTGATGCTTTTGACGTAACTGTAACATTGCTCTCTGTTTTGATGGTGTTGGGGGGGCTGGGAGAGGGTGGAAGGGGAATTTGATTCAGATGACAATCAACATGGGCCCTGACTTTTATGGACTGGGGTACTGATGCACAGCCATAAGGGAAAAAGCACAGGACTGCTTATAAGGCCAAGTCAATAAGCAAAGCACGTCAAGCAGCACTGTCTGAATTTTCAAAAAGCTCATCACCCAGTAAAAATATTGCTAGCAGTACATTGTTATGGGTTATCATAAGGCTTGGGGATAACTGAATGGAGTGGCAGTTGCTACCCTTAAAAGAAACATGGGGATAACCTGTATGGCATGGAAAATTTTGCCATAAGAAGCTTGCTGGGCAGACTGGATGGACCATTTGGTCCTTTTCTTCTATCATTAGTTTGTTAATATGTTAGTTTTAATTATTGGGTATTATTTGATATGCCTGCTTTTTATAAATATTTTATAGATTTTTGGGAACTATTTAAAAAGTTTTTGTTTAATTATTTAATGTTCTATTTGTCAGCTGTTTTGAAATATTCTTTTTTTTTTTTTAATATGTTTTTACTTTCAAGATTGATATTTTATATTTCTTGATTGTATTTATAATGGACACTATGGTTTGCCCTGGGTACTTCATAGGTTAGCTTGTGAGGAGCGAGTGAGTGAATAAGGAGAGGAACCATTCATTTGCAGCCTTTGAGGGAGCTGGAGTGGCCATCCTCTTTGGAAAGGTTATATACCAGCTCTCTACTAAGAGCTCTGGGGGCAGTGCAGCTTGTTTTAAAATTATAGGAGGTGTGTAGGAGCTTTTCCTAAGTTTGGATTTTTGCCCTACTCTTAGGACTCCAGCAAACCCTGCTGAGAGTCTGTGATTTGGGTTGGGGATCTGCCTTGCTTATCCACTCCCTGGAGGGAAGGGTCAGCATCCCGGGAATATTTTGGGCTCGAAAAGACTTTAATTTGTAGGAAGCCTGGTGAAATCATGTGCACCATATGGGCTCAGGACACAGGGAACCCTGCGACTGGGGCTACCCAGATTAGGGAAGACCTGCCCCTCTATATCCTCAACGAGGACAGAGAAGTGGTGACTTGATGCCAGGATCTTCCAGTGTTTATCTCAGTTTTTCGGGGAAGAAGATTTTTGTAAGAAGATCAGGGAGGAAGTTTTGACTGCCCCTCTTGCTGCCCTCCAGAAGGAGAAACTAGAGCTGTTTGCTCCTCTCCCATCAGGGACTCGTCTGAACCAAGATAATCTGAAACCCAGCTAACTGTGAGTAAAGAAATAATTGAAAACACTGAGCACACCCATCTGGAGTCTTCACCCTGGGGAGAGAGAGTAATTTTTCTGTTTATACCAGTTTTGGAAAGATGTTTTCCGTCTAGCTGAAGGATACCCTGCCCACCTGGGAGCTCCACTTAGCCAAGCCCTGAAGGGTGGATGTCTCCCTTGCCTTGGTTTAGATATCCCTGTACAGACTGAGGAAAGAGACTGTAATGGACAAAGAAACCCGTGGTGCCGTGGATTGAGTTTAACTGTGCCATTCTCATCTGATCTTTTGCTTTGGACACTAACCAAGTGACTCCAGTGTGGTTTTTGGCACGTACAGCATCCACATTGAGGCAAAGTACCCCTTTCCCAGGGATAGAGATGACAGGACAAAGAGTCACCTCTTACACTCTGGACCTTGAAAGTATCTCTTTCCCCCACCAACAAAGAATCCTGACCCCGGGGGAAAGAGAACAGTGTTAAAGCTAGCCAGGTTCCAGCCGAAGAGACTATTAAATCTTTTATGGCCCTACTGGAGGGTAGTGAGATCCCCGGGGTGGGGTTAAATATTTGTTTGATGTTTAGTAGAAATTTTTTTTTCTATTGTTGCACTACATAGAGTCAGGCTTCTTGGGGTTTCCAGTTCAATTTTTGTCCGAGAGAGAATCTACAGAATGGATCATCATTCATTCCCAGGGAGAAGGAGTAAGTGACGCTGGAAGAAGACCAGTGGCACCATTCAGGTGTAATCCATGAAAATCTCAGTGAGATCATGAAGGGAAGAGTGAAGCAGAAAGGTACCATTCAGGTACAGAAACAGAGGAGAATAAGGAAACAGTGCATTAAAGGTATGCAAAATGGGATTTCACACTAACACAACTAAATTGGGTTACAAATCTATGGCTCATCTATTGGGAGGAAGCTTTAAAACTAGATGAACATTTGGAGAAGACAAGGACTAGATTACATTATTGAATTTGGCTTTAACCACCACCAGATAAATTGACTGGAGACCTAAAATTGTAAAAATGACTTTGTAAATATGGATGAGCTGTAAGGAACCTATTCATCAAATTGTCCACCTTTAACTAGTAAAAGTTTGAATTAGATACTACTCAGCTTCCGGTGTGCTGTTTGCCATTGATTTGAATGCTCTATTAAATACTTGAACAACGCAAAGGGCCTAGAAGAATAATCTTCCCCCAAGTCAGGGAATTCTGGACACTCAGAGGGGAATAACATCAGGAGAGGTCCTTGGGGTCCTGCAAGGGGACACCAGCCCAGGAGTTGCATAAATACACATGTTGTAAGTGATCTTTTCACCTCAGAAGACTGTACTTTGTCCTTTTTTTTATGTAAAATCTGTTATTATAAATGCATAATTTTTTATTGTGTATGGGAAGGGCCAGGGGAGGTGGACACAAGGCTGCAAAGTTCGCCTAGGGCACCTAATACCCTTGCACCGGCCCTGGCTCCATCATACTTTAAAAAACAATTTCTGTCACTAAGTCCACAGCAGTTTGGGCTGTGTTTATGCTGTAGATATCAGTGCAGAGCCTGCCTAGTATCAGACAGTGGTGCTAGGCGTGATGGGCCAGCTGGCTCTGGTGGCTCAATGGCAGTGCTGTGCAGAGGACAGGGATTCGACTCCCAGATCAAGTCTTCTTCTCTCATGGGCCAGCCAGGGATGCTGCGGAGGTAGCATTCACAGCCCCTGGGGAGAGAGGGAGTCAGAGTCATTGTGTAATGGCGGCACCTAGTGGCTGGATATCAGGATCGTGATTGCAGGGTTCCAGAACGGGCGGGGTGGGGGGCATATAAAATAGAGAGAAAAAACACATGGTGCTGGAAACCTAATCCCAATTTCCAGCTGAACTGGAAGCCCACTCACCACCCAAAAATAAAAATGGTTATAGGAATTAGAGCAGAGACAGGGTTGAATTTACCAGTAGGTATAATGAGGTAGATTTTAAAAGGTTGCACGTGGGCGTACATGTGTGCGCGCTACCTGGCACCGGGGTCGGTGTGCACAAGGGGGTGCACAATTGTGCACCTTGCGCGCTCCGAGCCACGCAGCCTTCCCCGTTCCCTACCCCCCCCACCCCACCTTCCCTTTCCCTACCTTCACTGCCCTTTCCCCCCTACCTTTTCTTTTTTCTTTTTTTTATCTCCAAACTTACTTCAGTCCTGGGGCTGAAGTAAGTTGTGCGCGCCAGCTGAGCAGCAAATATGGCCGCTGTGCTGGGAGCCTAACCCCGCCCCACACCCCGCCCCCCTCCCCGGCCCTTTTTGTAAGCCCTGGGACTTACACGCATCCTGGGGCTTTACGCGCGTCACCGGGCCCTTTTAAAATAGGCCGGGCGCGCGTAACCTTTTGAAAATCCGGCCCAGTAGGCACAGGGGTCACTGCTGTGCTGAAGGGAGTTCATGCTCTAAGGCAGAGAGAGAGAAAGAGAACAAAAAAAGTCTGCTCCTTCAGCAGAGATCCATCTCAGACAGGATTTGAATTTCAGAGGTCCCGACTTCCCGAAACCAACACACACACACACATCAATTAAAATTCAGAAGGACTCCTGGAGGTGGAAGAGAGAAAGGAGAGTGAACATCAGCAGCGGCCATATCCGGGGGTGAGAACTGGTTTCCTGGCCCCAACTAGGTGTCTGCCACGCTTCCAGAGTGATGTCATCAATGAGGGACCGACAAGGGCTTTAAAGCTGGCCCTCCTGCTTACCTACTTGAGGTGGAAGAGAGAAAGGAGAGTGAACATCAGCAGTGGCCATATCCGGGGGTGAGAACTGGTTTCCTGGCCCCAACTAGGTGTCTGCCATGCTTCCAGAGTGATGTCATCAATGAGGGACTGGCAAGGGCTTTAAAGCTGGCCCATCTGTGGCGTGAAGCCGATGCCGGTGCGTCGCCGACGCCACGTGCGCCTAAGGGGCGCGCGGCCTTGTTTGAGTTTTTTTTACTTTCTCTTTATGACTGCCTCGCCTCAAGTGGGATTTATATAGTTTATGCTTTACTTCTATCTGAAGCCTCCACGATAAGATCTAGGAACTTGATCTAATTAAGGCGAGATCGCCATTGGTAAGCTCCTCAGACTATATTTTGCTTCTTTAAAAAGTGTGCCGCATACAAAGAGGAAGGGCAGAGTACGGCTAGATAACTCTGCACTTTCAAGGCCTACCCCTTCCCAACCATTAATTGAGGGTTTTTTTTCACACCGGTAGCAGCCTCTACTCCAGGTGCAAGGCCCGCGGAGGGGACAGTAAGGGAACATATCCTGCCCCTCATGGATGAACAAACATCATTGAGCCTGGGCGCTCCTGAAACTCCCTCCCCTCCATTCCAAAGTAACCCACAGGGCAATGCTCGTGTACCGCAGCAACTGACCAGGGGGAAAACGATAGCAGAGGTGGGAATGGGAGTTAATACGAAGGAATCTTTAACATTACCCATTCGGGCATTGGAGAGTAATATTGGAAATATAAATGTTATAGTAGGAGAATTGAATACATCTGTTCCAAATATGAGACTTGATAGTCAAGAGAGGGGAGAGGACTTGGCAAGCGAAATCAATTTGATTGTGGAAGCTTGCTGAGAGAGTGGGGGAAATACTGGCCTCACATTACAGAAATTATCTAAGCCAAATGTAATTACATTAGATTCAGTTTGGTGTGCATTGGTCACTTTAGAAAAATCGATTTCTTCATTAACTTCAGCAATAAATACCTCTCAAAAAACAATTCGAATTATGGAACCAATGCTAAAATCTCACAAAGTGAAAATTAAAGATATGACAACACAAATAACAAATGTTCAGGAAATACAATCTAAGTTGATTCAATCTGACACTATTACTATGAGAAAAATTGAAAATATCGAGAATAACATGAGGTATGTAAATGTTAGAATATTAAATTTCCCAAGTATTAAATTAATGTCACCAAAAGAACAATTTAAAAAGTATTTAAGGGATATTCTTATGTTGCCTTCAGAAGCTATTCCCCCAATTGCAAAGATTTACTATACTTCTACCTCAAGAAACCCGAATGATCCAGTAACACCAGTTCCCAATTAGATTATCGGTTCTGATAACAACTGTGTTGGAAACATCATCTGAGGAACAGGTGGATTATCGGGGAATATTACTTGTTTCTTTTGTTTTTCCGAATTCTAAGACTTTTATTTCAAAATAGAAATAAGATATATTATGGGCAAAAAATATGGGTATATCCTGACATAACAAAAGCAACACAAACTTGTAGAAAATTGTTTCTGGGAATGTGTCAGGAGGCAAGATCTCTAGGTGCCCAAATAAATATTAGATATCCATGCAAATGCATGATGAAATTGAATAATAATAGATATATTTTCTATGAGCCTGCACAATTGAGGAGTCTGTTAGATAATTGTAAAGCTGAGACCAGAATAACCCAACCTGTTTAAGTGGCACAAAATGAAAATAGGCTGATATTTTCTCCTTATTTTTCTTATGACCCCCCTTTTTTATATTATATTATATTATATTTTGTTCCAGAAATTCTTGGATCTTTTCATTAATTTATGCCAATATTTACAGTAAACGTTGTGTATGTTTGTAGACTGTAAGGAAGTTATTTCCTTTTCTTTTTGCTTTTGTTAACATTTACTGTAATCACTTTTCTGTATGCAAAAATATGAAAAATTAAGAAATAAAGAATTAAAAAAAATAAAAATTCAGAAGGACTCCTGGTGGCAACAGTTACTGGATATGAGCCAAATCCTCAACCATAAGAAGGCAACTACTCGGTCAAAATGCTTTACACAGTCAAATAAAGGACCTCAGACACGGGCTTGTTACAAGAGTTCCCAAACCTGATCGTCAGCATAATCATAGGTCCAGATCAACAGTTTTATCTTTTTAATTTTAGTGATGCAAAAATAGTCCAAATGACAGTGGACTATTTTAGTGTCACTAAAATTAAAAAGAGAAAAATGTCAGCCTGGACCTATGATTATACTGACAATCGCTTATGGGGAATTCTTGTACCAAGCCCATGTACGAGATCCCTTTTTCAATTATTTAAAACATTTTGGTTGAAAGGGGTTTATTTAGTCTAGGATGTCAGTGAGCTGAGGATCTGTGAGCTCAGCATGCACTAAGAGGATCCCCAGTGGTTCCAGCCCCATCATATGGGTTTCCATCTTTTTATAATAGGAAGCCTGCATGGGAGGAGGGGGTGAAGCCACTGCAGACCCTATGAGCAGAGACAAGACTCAGAGACTCCAGCCAGGCTCACTTACATCCTATTACCACTGTTGCTGTCCCCTGGACGCTGATGCTAGAGAGAGCTCAACTAAGATGGGGAGGTGGAGCCAAAGTCTGGGACAGAGTTGGCAGCTGTTCTTATTCAATGCACAATTAAACTCTGGAATTTGTTGCCAGAGGATGTGGTTAGTGCAGTTAGTGTAGCTGGGTTTAAAAAAGGATTGGATAAGTTCTTGGAGGAGAAGTCCATTACCTGCTATTAATCAAGCTGACTTAGAAAATAGCCACTGCTATTACTAGCAACAGTAGCATGGGATATACTTAGATTTTGGGTACTTGCCAGGTACTTGTAACCTGGATTGGCCACTGTTGGAAACAGGATGCTGGGCTTGATGGTCCCTTGGCATACTCTTATGTTCTTAACTGTAGAACCCCCTTCCTATTTCCAAGCTTCCACACAAGCTCAGAGTTTCTGCAGATGACTCCCCCTCACACACACATTCCCCGCCACAACACCTGGGAACTTCTGAACTGTGGATACGCTTAAGATTCAGTGTGGATTTGGGAAGGGGTGACACACATCATCTTTCTCTCTTACACTACTTCTCCCCCACCCCCACCCCCCCAGCACATAACACACACACACTCTCTCTCTCACACACATTTTCTCTTTATCTTTGTCTCCTCCAGGGATGAACCCAGCACTCTCTCCTCTATCCCCCAACCCAACTCCAGCATCCTCCCCCTTATCCAAAGATCAGCTCCAGCACTCTTCCCCCTTCCCCACCCTTCCCTAGGCATGAGCACACAGATCCTCGTAATACTTAACTGAAGAAACATTTGCTCCTGACCTGTGCTAAATATGTTTCATTAAATTCTAGGAGGAGGCTACCTGAATCTGTCACATTATTATTATCTTTCTAGTCATTTCTCCTGCTGGTGTCAGCACTGCAGTGGCCCAGATTTTCATAAAACTCATATTTATCAAATCCATGCTCCAGTTGTGCCCTGGTGTTTTTCCCCTGTGAGAATATGGGGATATTTTCACTCATAAAATGTGGAGCAAATCTTGATAAATCTGCCTGCTCTTCACTCTGGATGCAGCTACAGAGAGAGAGCTTGCAAAAACGTCACACGTTAATGTCTTCTGAGCAATGAAATAAAAACCCAGAACAAAAAGTAGGACTCTTAAGTTGATCAGCTAGCTAAATGTAAAAAAGGTGCAGGCTGGGCCCGGCCCAATGGCTCTCACTGGAAATGCTGCATACTGCCATGTGGAGGACAAGGATTTGATTCCCAGGTCATGTCTCCTACTCCCTGGTCCCGCCAGGGCTGGTGGTGCTGTAGAGGCAACATTCATAGCCCCTGGGGTTGAGAGGGAGCCTCAGTCATTGCACAATAGCAACACCTAGTGGCCAGATTTAGAGCCTATGCTTGCAGGGTTCCAGAACACACCCTGGTGTGTGCCTCTAGCTGAGGACTGACAGTGCAATGACCTTGCTAGGTGAGTTGGGAGGAAATATAAAATGGGGGGGGGGGGGGGTGGATCCTTGAGTAGTTGTGAACAAAGGCTCTGGTGCCAGATCCCAGCCCTGGTTCTGAATGAGTTGGAGGAAAGTCCCAGGCACTAAAACTATTAAAATTTAAACAAATCTAGAATTGCATGTCAATTTGAAAGAGATTGTTTTATAATGCTATGACCTGCGTACGAATATTACAGTTCCTGTGGTATATGTCAATCTTGAAGTTGTTCTGTGGTGGTGGAGGAATAAGGGCTAGAGGTGGGTTGGGTGTGGTGGGGTGGAGAAAGGTGTGTGGGTGTTTCTAGGTGGGAAGGGCTGTGTGGCGATGTTTGTTTATTTATTTGTTCTTCTTTCCACAATTTTCAATATTATAATTCAATGCAGAGAAAAATAAACATACATAATCCAAAATTATCAAACACAACATGGTACCGGCTGAGACAAGCACCAATATCATTGTCACTTCAGCACCACTCATGACGGCCAACGTCGCCATTGTTAAAGAGCACCGAATGGGGCAGGAGTGACTATGCATTGCTCCTGCCTCTTTGAACCACCAGGGAGGTAAGTTGGGGGCCTGGGGAGGTTCCTGGCTCCCAATTCTACCAATTTTGTAAAGGGAGAGGGGAGTCAGAGGGGCTCAGCCAGGACCCATCTGGGTCTGGCAAAGCCCAGCAGATAGGCTCGGGCCTGGATCTATTTTGCAGGAGAGAGGAGGGTCAGGGAGCCCCGACTGGCCCCGGCTTGAGCCCTGGGGCTTCTTTTGGGGAGGGTTGGAAGGTTGGAAGGCCTCTGGGAGGCCCATTTTGATTATTTTTTTGTTTGTGGGGGGGGGGGTGTTTGTTTGGGTTTTTTTTGGCTCTGTGATTTTTTTTCATATTGGGGAAACAAACCAAACTAAAAATACATTAAATGAACTAAAAGAACAAAATTCCCTTCTCCCTTCCCCACCCCAAAATAAAAAATAAACCAAAATGATTTTTTATTTTAGGCTGCTTATCACTATTGGAGTGAGTATATGTGTGGTGGGGTGGGAGTAGGTGTATGGGATATGTGCATGGAGTATGTGTGTTTGGTATGTGGGGGTGTATGAATGTTGGATGTGTGTTTGTGGTAGGGGGCCTGGAGATGAATGGTGTATGGAGAGTGGGAGGTATGTATACATGGGTATGTGTGGGTAAGAGAATGTGTGTTTAGGGGGTATGTGTGTAAAATATGTGGTGTATGTGTAGGGGGGGTTGTGTGATATGTGATGAGGTATATGGGGATGCGTATGGGATGTGTGTATGGGTGAGGGAGTATGCATATAAAAACATAAAGCATTGTCCTTCAAGTAGAAGAATATTTCTTTATACATACATAAAAAAGATAAGCGCTAATATTTATGTTTTCAAAATGCAGCCAGACAGAAGAGGATTCCTCCAAACCCCGTGATTTGGACCCTAAGACTGGGAACCTTGAGGTTGGGGAGCTTTGGGAATGAGACATGCCAGAGGGAAAAATTGTTATGGGACCAGTTATGGGGGAAAGGGATTTATATTTCATTCAGTGACCACCAAGGCCACAAAAAACAAGCTTACACCATGCATTGCACAACAGTTTGAATTCTTAAGATTCTTATTTGGCCATAATATGTGGGGAGGAGGGACGTAGGAGGGTTACATGCTACCACAGGTGAACAGGATACTACCGCCTGCTCACATTTGGGCCGATGCAGTATGGTGCACTCGGCCAAGCATACCGTTAGCCCTCGTTTGGCCGCACGTTTTCAACGCGCTATTTTTACCCCTTATACAGCATGGAAAACGCATGGCCACCCCCCCCCCCCCCCGAAACTAATAGCGCCCCCAACATGCAAATGCATGTTGATGAGCCTATTACTTAGTCCCGTGCGATACAGAAAGTAAAATGTGCAGCCAAGCCGCACATTTTACTCTCTGAAATTAACGCCTACCCAAAGGCAGGAGTTAATTTCGGTCGGCACTGGGAAAGTGTACAGAAAAGCAGAAAAAACTGCTTTTCTGTACACCCTCCGACTTAATATCATAGCGATATTAAGTCGGAGGCCCCCCCCCCCAAAAAAAAATCTGCCCGCGAGTTGGAAGACAGACGCTCAATTTTGCTGGTGGCCGTTTTCCGAAACCGTGGCTGTCAGCGGGTTCGACAACTGACACCGGTAAAAATAAGTGTCGGCTGTCAAACATCCTAACATCCATAGACTAAAACTAAATCCAAAAAACCAGAAATAGTCCACCTCTCATCAATTACAGATTCATCCATAGGTCCCCCCCCCCTCAATTAGTATTTAACGGTATCACTATCCCCATCTCCAAATCTGCAAAAAATTTAGGTATAACCATTAATTCAGATCGTTCATTAAAACAACACATATCCATAATTACCAGAAATTCATTTTATAAGCTTCAACTCTTGAAACGGCTTCGTCCTCTACTTTTCTTTCACGATTTTCGGACTGTACTTCAATCACTCATCTTTTCGGGGCTTGACTACTGTAATTCTCTTTATATAGGTCTCCCAGATAACACACTTCACTCACTTCAACTGATCCAAAACGCAGCAGCACATATCTTAACAAACTCTTCCATAAAAAATCACATCACTCCGATACTTCAATCATTACATTGGTTACCAATTAAATACAGAATACAATTCAAGATCCTGTCCATTATACACTCTCTCATCTACACTCCTAATTCAATTACCTTATGTTCCATTCTCCAGATTTACAAACCCACCAGACATCTAAGATCACTGGACAAAAACCTCTTAGACATCCCATCACCACGACAGGCCCGTCTTGACATCACCAGAAAAAGATCATTCTCTGTCATTGGACCAATCTTATGGAACGCATTACCAGACTCTTTAAGATCCATATCCAACTCCAAATACTTCAAAAAATCCCTAAAAACACATTTATTTCAATCTGCTTTCCATATATCACACACTAAATAACATATCTACTTCTCCATCACACAGGGCACAACATTATTATATATTGATTTATTTTTTATGTAAACTATTCATTGTTTTAGATTTTTATTTTTATTATATATTTTTGTAATTTTGAGCTTTTATAATTTGATAATCTTTATGTTCTTTTAAATTTAAATCTTTATTTACATTTGTTTTTTTATTTAGTTATGTAAACCGTTTTGATTAAACACTGTTTGTAAAGATGGTATACAAACACTTTTAAATAAATAAATAAATAAATAAATAAATAAATAAACCCGCTGACAGCTGCCACTTCTGCCAATAAGGAGGCGCTACGGACAGGCTAGTGTTCCTAGCGCCTCCTTATTAGCTCGGGCCCTCATTTCCATAGTGAATCGCGTGCCCAGGAGAGTGGCCTGGGCGCGCGTCGTGAGAGCGGGCGCTCGCCTCGGAGCACCGGCTCTCCCGCGCACTTTACTGCAGTACCATAGATATAGCAATACACAAATTGCCCAACAGATGGTGCAGTATTTTATTATCTCCTAACATCCAACAGGGAAACTATAAGATTCAGAGAGATATCTGGGCCTTGTCTTTTCTTCAAATGTGAATCAGCTATGCCCAAGTTTCCAGCATATCTTTTTTGTTAATCATCGCAAACTGATCTACGTTAGGTACAGAGCTGTATGACATTTTTATATTATTATTATTATTATAATTTTTTTAAATTTGTGAATCAGATTGGGGAACCTGAAAGGAATTTGTTAATTCATCAAACTAGTTTGAGAAACTTTTTTTTTTGTTTGTGAGGAGGTGGGGGAGGGGGGAACAGTGCAATTGGATTCATGGGAATCAGCAAATCTAGAATCAAATGCCTGGAAATCCAGTCCAATTTTTCCCCAGAGTCACTAGGGAAAACTCAATGAATTTCTCCAGCGTATCCAGGGGAAACTCCAAACTTCAGTTGAACTTAAAACCAGGCTGAAATCCGCCTTGTTCAAATTTCAGTTCACATTGTTTGCCTAAATAGGATTCATACTGAAGAAAAGTAGCTATTCACAACAGACTGGAAATTTGAATGGTGATCAACAGCAGTGCAAAACAGAGGAAACAGCCATTCCATTATGATGGCTGAAAGAGGTGGCTTCAAAACTGGGATGGGAGGAAAGGTGGCTAGAAGGTGACTGCACCCTTTGAGCGGGCCTGAGACTATTCAGGTCTTTGCTGGTCAGGGTATCCCCCTACCATCCTGGAGCATGCTGCTATTTCCGGGATTGCTGATCTCTCCTTCTTTAAATGGGCAGAAAGGTACATACGGGTCAGGGCCATCGGGTTATAGGATCACTGCTCAGTGCACCAAGCCAGGGGAGGGAACGGGAGCCACACCACCCTTACAAGCCAGTCTGTGAGTCAGTGTGAGTCAGTGTGAGCCCTGAAACACTGAAAGCAACCCTTCTCCCCGGCACTATTTTGTCCAGTGACTCTGCTGCCTACAGCACAGTTCCTCATCTAAATTTCTTCACCCCAATACGTTGGAAACCAGCTTGAAGCTTCAGTAGATTGCTGTCTTTCAATTGCCTGAAATTGCATTTAAAAGTGATTTCCACTGTATTTGTAGAGAAAAATAAATGAGGGATGTACAATATAATAGGAAGACTATCACGGAAAAGAATCATGGAGGGGGATGGGGGGGGGGGGGGAGCAGGCAATTTTCAACGAGCTCACGTGGCTGCAGAGTAGCTGGGTACTTTTGCCATGACTAGTCTGTAGCTAATTTTCAATGACAAACTATCTGGAGAATTATCCAGTGTAAAGTGGGAATGCTAAGGGTGCTCCTGAATTGAGCAGCTGCTGTTTGTTGGGGTGAGGATGGGACAGCCTAGGGAAAATAATGCCTCTATCCTTTGATAATGCTAACTGCATGCCCCGTATTCCTCCTCTAACTTAAACCCACGCCTCCTTTTAACCCAATTAAAATTGCATACATGGTGGAAGCTCATGCGTGCTTTTAAGCATACATGGGACGGCAACTTTCAGACAGGCTCATTTACCTGGCCAAATGACTCTGAAAATTGCTCTCAGCATGATTAACAACACCACATCAGGGCTTCAAGCTCGTTTCCTCTGATCCCAGTCAACTGGCTGTTTGGTGGCAAGTACGTATGACTTGGTGGCAGTCGGAGTCAGAGTTAGGGGAAGAATTAGCCAGGTCCCTACTGTGGAGCAGAGGCCTTCCTAGGCAGGAGCACAAACTCTCTGATGCAGGCTTTCTGACCTTGTGACCTTTGCACATACACTTAAGAACATAAGAACATAAGAAAATGCCATACTGGGTCAGACCAAGGGTCCATCAAGCCCAGCATCCTGTTTCCAACAGTGGCCAATCCAGGTCATAAGAACCTGGCAAGTACCCAAAAACTATGTCTATTCCATATAACCATTGCTAATGGCAGTGGCTATTCTCTAAGTGAACTTAATAGCAGGTAATGGACTTCTCCTCCAAGAACTTATCCAATCCTTTTTTAAACACAGCTATACTAACTGCACTGACCACATCCCCTGGTAACAAATTCCAGAGTTTAATTGTGCGTTGAGTAAAAAAGAACTTTCTCCGATTAGTTTTAAATGTGCCCCATGCTAACTTCATGGAGTGCCCCCTAGTCTTTCTACTATCCGAAAGAGTAAATAACCGATTCACATCTACCCATTCTAGACCTCTCATGATTTTAAACACCTCTATCATATCCCACCTCAGTCGTCTCTTCTCCAAGCTGAAAAGTCCTAACCTCTTTAGTCTTTCCTCGTAGGGAAGCTGTTCCATTCCCCTTATCATTTTGGTAGCCCTTCTCTGTACCTTCTCCATCGCAATTATATCTTTTTTGAGATGCGGCAACCAGAACTGTACACAGTATTCAAGGTGCGGTCTCACCATGGAGCGATACAGAGGCATTATGACATTTTCCGTTTTATTCACCATTCCCTTTCTAATAATTCCCAACATTCTGTTTGCTTTTTTGACTGCCGCAGCACACTGAACCGACGATTTCAATGTGTTATCCACTATGACACCTAGATCTCTTTCTTGGGTTGTAGCACCTAATATGGAACCCAACATTGTGTAATTATAGCATGGGTTATTTTTCCCTATATGCATTACCTTGCACTTATCCACATTAAATTTCATCTGCCATTTGGATGCCCAATTTTCCAGTCTCACAAGGTCTTCCTGCAATTTATCACAATCTGCTTGTGATTTAACTACTCTGAACAATTTTGTGTCATCTGCAAATTTGATTATCTCACTTGTCGTATTTCTTTCCAGATCATTTATAAATATATTGAAAAGTAAGGGTCCCAATACAGATCCCTGAGGCACTCCACTGTCCACTCCCTTCCACTGAGAAAATTGTCCATTTAATCCTACTCTCTGTTTCCTGTCTTTTAGCCAGTTTGCAATCCACCTATCCCATGACTTTTTACTTTTCCTAGAAGCCTCTCATGAGTAACTTTGTCAAACGCCTTCTGAAAATCCAAGTATACTATATCTACCGGTTCACCTTTATCCACATGTTTATTAACTCCTTCAAAAAAGTGAAGCAGATTTGTGAGGCAAGACTTCCATGCTGGAAACCAGGGTTAAGTTCCTGGGCTTGGTTTCTGCTCCTCGGGCTGGCTGAGGCTGGAGATCCTGACGTGGCAGGAGGAGGGCGTCCCAGCATTGCACAATGGTGGCATCCATTAGCCGGTCTCAGGTTCCACTTGTACTGGGTTCCAGAGGGAGTTTATGATTCTGGCTGAGCAGCATACCTGGGAACCTTTGACGTCCAGTCACCCTGAGATTACCATGGATTAAGGGGTGGGGGGGAGGGGGGGAGGGCAACTGCACAGTGGGAGCGGATGCCCCCAAATTTGCTCTCATAAACACTCTTACATGATCACACTTACTTTCACTGCTCATTCTCACATGTCCATTTACACCTTTACTTCTGCCATTCTCCCACCAACACACACACACTCACTCACTGACGTCTCTCCCTCTTCCATACACACATGCCCACTCACTTTCACACACATGCTCACTTACACTCAGCCAGGGGCGGATTCCCGATGATGGACTGGCCCGGGGATTCACCACCCCAGCCGGCCCTGGAGATACCACGTGGTCTGCCGAGCGCGGCTCTGTCCACAGCCGCACTCGGCAGACCATGTGACTAGAGCGACCGGCCCACCGGGGGATGCCCGATCCCCCGATAGGCCAATCCGCCCCTGCACTCAGCTCTCTCCTACTCACCTACATAAACTCTCAGATCTCTTCTTCCTACACAAATACACACTCACTCACTCTCACAGACATGCTCATTCATTCTCTCCCCCCTCCCTCTTTCATAACACACTAGCAACAGCAGACTCTAACTTGGGCTCCTGGAGCAGCAGCAGCCTCTTCCTTCTACTCCTGTGCTGCGGAAGTGGACCCTGCCTGTTTCTTACTCCTCGTTTGATGCACGGGCAGGAAATTGCAATGTCGATTGGCCAAGGCAAACGGATGGGGCAGGCAAGTGGCTGGATACAGGAAACAGGCTGTGCAGGAGCAGGTGGTGTCATGAGGTAGCAAAGTTAAGAGTTAAAAAGGTCCAGAGATGGTAGAAATCACTGTTGAGTTCCTCCTTTTTCAGCTGCGCAAGACCAATGACGTTCCTTTCTTCTTTCTGGGTCCAAGCAGATTGGTTTTCTGCAGCGCCCGGAGATTTCCGGTATTGGCCCGTAGACCCGATAATTATTTTAGAATTCCAGAGTCTCAGGGCCAAATCCAGAGAGTTCCCAGGTATGCTGAGCAGCATGGGAAGTATGGCTAACAAACTGGAAATATGGCGAAACAGGGATCTTTTTGAGAGTCCTTATTTTGCATTGACACCATTTGTTTCCCCTGGTAAGATCTTTCCCTTGCAATCCTTGAACTGACGGGCAGGTGGCAGACTAACTCTTTCTGTGCTCTGCAGTTTCTGGCAGTTGGGACTAAAACAGATTAACCTGCTGCTTGCTGCTTACCCCGAAGTGAGTCTTGGAATGAACACTTCACCAGCAGTCAGTATAAAGTTGCAACTTTCTGTATTGCAGTTAAACAGGAAGTCAGTGCCCTGAGCTTTCCTTGGTTGTACAGTACCAGCTCTAGTGGTGCTGTATAACCAATGATAGGCCAGGGCTATCGTTGTCTCTGTGACTGATTGGTAATTCCAGCATTTTTTTCTATTTGGTCTCAGGATCCCTGGGGATCCAGGGATAGCGAGTGGGCAAAGAACTTGTCCAAAGACAAGCAGGAAGTTGGGGGGTGATTTGCTATTAAAGTGCAAGTGTGCAGGAGCAGGTAAGACTTGGGCTGTGCTTGATAGAACCCTCCAAGTGTCCACCAGGTTAACCCTGAGTGGGTGTTAGGGGTAGCACTTAACCATTAGGTGACAGGGGGAAAATCCCCAGGTAGTTGTGCATGCAGGCTCTTATCTAGGAGGACTGCTAGGCATGGGCCCATGAATGCCACTGTCCCGGTGCCAGCCCACAAACCCCCTGTACCTTTAAGGGGGTTGAAAGGGAAACTGCACAGGGGCTTGCAAGTTGGCTTAGAGTGTTGCATCGGAGATATAATTGAAGAGTCTTCATCTTGGGAGAGGATACCCTCCCTTTCTGTCCCTGTTTTCCCACATTTGAAGAGCACCCCCTCCCCTTGCCTCCCCCCCACACACCTCCAGTCCCCAAGTCCAGTAATGCCTATGCTCATGACACCATGGCGTAAACCCCTTTTCGGGAAGCTAACTGTGGGTTTCCCCTCCTGTGGTGAGCAAACGGTGTAACATTTGACGATGCTTATTTTTTAAAAAAATGTAGCTATCCACATCTAACTCCCAAGGAATTCACAGTGGGGAAGAATCCTACACCTCCCCCACAACCCCCACCTATCTAAGGCCTTATAATTTGGGATCACCCACACAACCTCTGGCTCTCCTGGAGGTTGAGAGGAAAGGCTGGAGTGGAAAGTTTACACAATTAACAAACCCAAGTATGCTGAGGCTATTTTCTTATGCACAATTCACTCGTAAAAGTAGACATCCATGATAATATTTTGTTTCTAAGCTCCCAAACAACAATGTAAATTGAAAGAAATAGCTTTATTTTTACAGGAGCACTTAGAAAAAGAGTTTCTTTTGGGAGAATGCTTAAGTTAAAATGGAGACTTGGAGACATGTTCATTAATAAATAATATTTAATTGGGATCGTTTAATTGAGTATTTTCTCCTGGGGTGTAGATAATGTATTGATGTAAGAGAAAATATATACACAAATTGTGCCTTCATTGGGATTATTACCATTTAAGTTAAAATGTGAGCATACATGAAATGAATCAAACATTTATAAACTTCAAGCATTTGTCCTCTTTTTTTTTTTTATTCCTGTATTTCCTCTACAGATCCTCACCAGCTCAAATTATTGCCATCAACCCAATAATTCTGATCAGGACTATATCCCTTTATTATAATCAGCTCACAGGTCCCTTTTGTTAGATGCTGGCCCTTTCTGGATTCTGCTGCGCAGTCTCTAGAGGGATGCAGGGTAATTTTTTCATTTTTGTTCATTTTCAGATCATTTTTTATTTTCGTGGGCTTTTTTTTTTCCCCTCCACGTTTGTGCATTATTTTCTAAAATGAATAATCTTTGCAAATAGTATGCACTATTCTCAAATAGCACACACCACAAATAGCGAACACTGTTTTCCAAAATGAATGAACCCAAACATTTTCAGGATTTTCGGGGGGATCGTGTACTTGTTTTGGGGTAAAATGAACTGGAATGAAAACGCACAGTTTTGTTTGGATTACCATTCATTTTAAAACGATTGGTTAACTTTTGGTAATTTGCCATGACGGATGATAAGTCCCATTAAATCTCTGATGTTATCCCTCATGGCCTCAGGCACTCTGGAAATCTAACAACTCAAACTACACAACATCTCCCACAGATATTATTTATTCCCTATGATTCTCCCCATACGTAATTGCAGAATATCCTCTCATCTACTTCAGCATGGTCCAGAATTGTGCATAACTTAGGTAATTTTACCCACTTGCAACCATAAACTTTTTCTATGGACCACATCCCTCACAAACGGGCCGATACGGAAAAACACGCGGAAGAGCCGGCGAGCACCCGCTCTCCCGGCATGCGCACAGGCCACTCTCCTGGGCATGTGATTCAGGAGGGTGGACTATGCAAATTAGGGTCCGCGGTAAAAGGAGCAGCGGCTGTCAGCGGGTTTGACAGTCAACACTCAATTTTACCGGCGTCGGTTCTCGAACCCGCTGACAGCCATGGGTTCAGAAAACGGACGCCGGCATAATTGAGCGTCTGTCTTCCGAGGGCCGATTTTTAATTTATTTTTTTTAATTTTTACTTTTTTTTTTACTTTTGGGGCTTCCGACTTAATATCGCTATGATAATAAGTCGGAGGGTGTACAGAAAAGCAATTTTTTCTGCTTTTCTGTACACTTCCCCGGTGCCGGCCGAAATTAACGCCAGCCTTTGGCAGGTGTTAATTTCTGAAAGTAAAATGTGCGGCTTGGCTGCACATTTTACTTTCTGAATCCCGCGGGAATAACTAATAGGGCCATCAACATGATTTGCATGTTGCGGGCCTTTAGTTTTGCGGGGGGTTGGCCGCAAGTTTTCGATGCGCTATTACCCCTTAATGTATAAGGAGTTAAACTAGCGAGTCAAACGCATGGCCAAATGCGGGCTAACATTACGCTCCACTGGAGCGCATTGTACTGTATCGGCCTGTAGGTTTGCCAACTGGCTCCAGCTTTTCAGGACAGGTTGATACAGACCTGGTTTTACCCCATCGCATGCTGGGACTTATTCTGATTTCCCTATTGTATTCCCTAAGAAAAACAAGACTACAAGACTAAAAAAACAAGACTGCAGCTAGGGGAGTAAAATCAGGACTGGATCAACCTGTCCTGAAAATCTGGAGCCAGATAGCAACCCTATCTCTCATTGTTCTATTTGTTACACACTCAAAATCCCACATTCGAAACATGCTCATCGGGCTGCTTCCATTTCCCCCATTCTGTCCCATGTTTCCTTTAACTTGGCCCTCCGCATCCTTCAGCTTACCCTGGAAGAAGGCCTGTGTTTCTGTTGCTGATTCAAAAACATGTACCATGTTGCTATATGTCACCTTCAAGATTTGATGGTGAACTAGTTGAGAGCACACCGTCACAAAAGCTTTCCTTTACATTGATACTGCTGCCTCAGAGAAAATTAATATACGTTGCCCTTCATACCCCACAGCATGGGCCTGCTGGTATTGCCACAAAATCTCCTCTTCTTTGTGATGAAAATTTAGAAATTTCGCAATCACGGTTGCGGCCTGCCCTGGTTACTGATTCTCATCCCCCCCCAATAAGCCCGTTCTATTGGGATAACTTACAGGCCACTTGTAAATTTGAAAAACGTTATTAGCCAGGATTCCGGAATGCTGCACAGGTTCCGCTCACTCACACTTTCTGGAAAACCTATGAATCATAAGTTACTCCGCTGAGAGTGGTTTTCAAGATCCTCCAACTTTGCGTCGGTCTTCAACGCCTCCATCTGCACTGTTTTCATTCGGCCTGTTCAAGAGCCTGCACGTTCTCATTCATCCCAGAGAGATGTGCCTCAATCTCGGTAATGCACTTAGTAGTATCGGCGAGTAAAGTATGTAGTTCATCAAAACGCTTGTGAATCTTATCCAGTTTTGCATCTATCGCCAATAGAATTACCGCAGCAACATCCCCGGGCTCCCCGACCGCACTCTGCAGCGACAGGGGATTACTAGCAGTGTCGGCCATTTTGTGTGGCACTGGCTTACCCTTATCGTTTTTGGGTGACTTTTGATGCCCTCAACAGCTTGGATTGTCCTGCTAATGACTGCTATAACAATTTTCTCATCTTCTCCTCCACTGATATATGTTTGCAGTTTTATTCCATGCGTTCAGAAGGCTGATGGAACAAGATATGGGGAGTGGGGCCCTGGAGCATCAAACAAGCACATCCTCATACTCTCACCGCATCACGTGACCTCCAAGTTCTCTGGGATGTGCAGTAGTTTAATCTCTTTCTCTTTCCAGATCGCCATACACAAATTGCTATAACAACAAATGCAGGCTACAAAGCTCCCACAGATATTATTAAAAAAAAGCTCTTTGTTACTTCATGGACTCAAAGAATCTTCTGAAATTCACAAACTCAGTTGCCTGTTCTGAGGTCAATATCCAGGGGCAAGTTATCCAGCTATATGCCGACTTTTCAATACTTCTTCCACTTATCTGGCTCAAGTTTAGCTGGATAACTCATTATCAGGCTAAAATGTAGCCGGATTACATAGGAACATTCCAAAGGCTTTCTGGAGTGGAGTTAAGATAGCTGGATAAGTTTCTGGCTAACTCTGAATGGGTTAGTAACCTTTTTTTTGTCCTTTTCAGTTCCCTTCTGGATGCCTTTCAGTGTGTCACCTCTGGACAAAAAGCTATGATTATAACCTTGACTGACATTCACCTTAAGTGATTATAGCCATATATGTATGAATGCCCCGGGGTCCTAAATATGTGTACATGCATCTGTACATAACCAGCTTTCCCTGAGATATGTCCAGTAGAGCAATTATGGGTGAGAAACTGCATCAGCATAGGAGCCAGTGCATGCGGTCCTTACCAGCACATGTTGAGGGCCTATAAAATATCCATGCAGTCTTTGTTGAGGAACCAGAAACACAAATAAGCCATTATCCTTTGCATCACTGAACTATTTTTTTTAATGAATACAGTACATCCTCGAACATCATAATTATTACTAAATGTTTCTGCATCGAGAATTTCATTGAAGAGGGAAAATGGCCGCCAGCAGGAAGGTTTCCAGAAATTCAACCTATATTACACGTTCAAAGATGTTTCACTTTGGTATTGCAGCTGAATCCTTTTGTGACATTCTGGCTGTCATGCATTCCCTGGGACCTAGAAACCTCAGGTGCCGTTGCAATAAAATGCTCTCAGTCTAGCACGCGTTTTGGACACACCAGACTAGTACACGATGCAGTAAAGAGATTAGCGCATCCAAAACTCATGCCAAACAAATGCATAGCTGATGGTGCCCATCCCATGTTAATTCCATGTACATGAGGTTATTAGCTATTACCTCCGATGCAGGAAAGAGCTGGGCCCCCTAATACACACTTTTTAACATGACAAATTTAACTCCCGCCCTGGAGGTGGAGGAAAGTCAATTCATGAGTCAAGGATTCATGAGAAATAAAAAAAAATACAGTCCTCTGTGTTATGATGAGTGTGCTCTCCTGCAGGCCCATACAGTTAGCCGGCATTTGGACGCATGTTTTCGACGTGCTAGCTTTACCCCTTATTCAGTAAGGGGTAATAGTGCGTCCAAAACGCTTTTCTGTGCACCCTCCAACTTAATATCATGGCGATATTAAGTCGGAGGTCCCGAAAGTTTAAAAAAGTAAAAAAAAAAAAAATGTGAAATAGGCCCGCGGCTTGTGGGTTGAAAACCGGATGCTCAATTTTGCCGGCATCCGGTTTCCGAACCTGTGGCTGTCAGCGGGCTCGAGAACCAACGCCGGCAAAATTGAGCGTCGGCTGTCAAACCCGCTGACAGTTGCCACTCCTGTCCGAAAAGAGGCGCTAGGGACGCGCTAGTGTCCCTACCACCTCTTTTTACCACCGGGCCTAATTTAAATACATTTATTTACTGTAGCGCACACACAGGAGAGTGTCCTGTGTGCGCTGGGAGAGCAGGCACTTGCCCGCTCTCCCACGTTTTTTACTGTATCGTCCCTCTACTTAGTGTCATTGTGTCACTTTAATTTACTGCTTGTAGTGTATATTGGCTTGATTAAAAATAAAAATTTCTTATGGTTGCACAATTTAAATGCCCATAGCAAGGGACACTTAATATAGGACATTACAGCAATCTTCTGCAAAATAACAACAAAATCTGCCTGAAGAAGAGGGATAAAAAAGGATGCTCATATTTAGCGCCTGTTGCAATTGTGGGTGCCCAATGCATTTGAGCACTACAGATGCACAATTCTCCCGTAGTGCGCCCTTTTTATGCAGCTCCTAATTTAAATAGTGCATCGGGTGCCAGGGGATGTGGCTGCGCGCTCATTAAGAAAACGTGCTCTCAATATGAGCGCCTGTGCTCAGCGTGCATATTATTGCATCGGACCCCTAGTTTACACTTAGTCACTCTGGTTAGTGTTACCTCATCCAGGATTATCCACATAATCCTGGGGCAAGGTAATGGAATGTCAGTGTCAGCTCTGGAAATGGTGTGGCATTGCTTTCAGTATAAATTGGCCTTCACTGGAGGCAATGCTTTACACTTTATAAAGGTCTGCTCTTACATTGCATATTCTCATATGCAGTATGTGCTTTGGTTTTGTATTTTGGCTTTCCATCACATTTTTCCAGATCTTTGTTGTAGTCACTTATACTGTCTTAGGATATGGTGTGTGTGCTTAACCATTCCTTACAGAGGCAACTGAAAATGTTTGTGTGTATTTTAAATTGCCTGGATCTTTAGCTGTGAAGTCACTGCTGTGTTTCCCATGACATCTCCCATTCAGTGATATGTAGGGTCATATAGGACAAGTATCTGTATTAGCCTTGCAAGTTTTGTTTTGGCCTCCTTGTAATTGAAAAAACTTTGGGGTATAACTGCAGCCTTTCTGTGTCTTGGCTGCCTTATAATATTGTTTCAGGGTTAAGTCTGACTTCACAGATTGCACGGTATTGGAAGGAGTTATGGGTAACTGTAATGCAGCTTCTGGCAGTGTAAAAAGGGCAAGGATCCCAAATTACCTTTTACCACATTTATGAGGCTTTTTTCCCATGGACACCTGAAGACTGTGTTCACTACTAACTGTGTATGAAATGAAAAGGGTTTCTGTATATATAAGTGTACTTGGCTTATTATGAGATACCATTGACCTCACTCCCATCAAAATGATCAGGTAAGATGATGCCTTGATGAAATGTATATACTGTTAGCATCTAGGTTCCAGTTTGGCATTTGGTGCTATTGTGTGTGCTAACACCAATTAAAATATCACTAATGTGACCATTATCACTACATGGTATGTACAGTGCCAGGTAGGCTCTCACTCTTCAACTAGAACAATGTGATTTGCAAGAGGAGATCATGTGGCCTGTAGAGAAGCAATAATTACAGTCAATCCTCACAGTAACCTAATAGGGCCCCTTGACTTCCTGTATGTGTAACAGTAATTAATCTCTAGAGAGTGCTGTGGGGTGGGGAGATCCAAAAACCAGATACTCAGCCTGTTGCAGGCCTCGTGCAACTAGATAATGTTGTGCTTGTTCTGGGCCAGCATATCAGGTCTGTCCTATGGAACAACCTTAATTTACTTCTTAAACAGGGCACCCATATGGTAACATCCCAGTAGCTCTAGTCGTTCCATTGTCATGCAGCTTGGCAGCCTTTTGGAGAGGGCTTACGTACTGCAAATGTATTAATATGGGGATGATGATCAGCTTTCAGCAGTAATGTCAACAAGTCTTCAGAGAACTAGGAACAGGATCAGGACACGAATCAAGGTAGCTGTAATAGCTTTGCTGGAGCATCTTAGGAAGTCTTTACATAATACCGAGCTAGTAAACCTGTGTTTACTCATCACTCTATAGTTCACAGGTATTGTGTATTGCACATGATAGGCTGCACAGTGTCATGCTCCCCAATAAGAATGGAAGCAGTCAGAAAGAGGAATTATTTATTTATTTATTTATTTATTTAAACTTTTTTTATACCGACGTTCCTGTAAAAAATACAGATCACACCGGTTTACACTGAACTGAGATGCCGCGATGGAGCGAAATACAAGAAACAGGAGATACAAATAACTGGGAGCAGGAAACTAACATATCTTCCCTATAAACGACCCCAAACACAGCCATTGATTACAAATTGAATTCCAAACAATTGCGGGCAAGACAACCCACATAAAAACCTTTCCTACAAATTACATAGAATATATTTTGTATATAACTTTCATGCAAATTAAAAGCTACTCCAAATATAACTAAATACAATTTGAAACTAAGTCAACAACGGAATGAGCTGAGTGCTCTTGTGGGCGGGTAGTCTTAAAGGATGGGTACAGATAAATGTAAGCATTCTGGGTCAAATCAGAGAATGGAACTGAATTGAAGGGAACTGAAAAGCTAGGACAGATAGAGGAAATGGACTTGACCTTCTAGACATAAGTGCGTGTTATGTTTCGGGAAAAGCTTGGCTGAAGAGCCACGTTTTGAGGGTTTTTTTTTTTGAAAGCCAATGGGCAAGGTTCTTGTCGGAGGTCCAGGGGGGAGGGCATTCCATTGTGTGGCACCAGCTGTAGATAAGGCGCGCTTCCTTAAGGATGATTTTGCAGGAGGGGCGTACAATGTGCCTTTATAGGCTCTTCTGACAGGTCTGGACGATGAGTGAGGACGCAGATTGATGCTTAGATCAAGGGTGGTGAGGTTGTGAATGACTTTATGAATTATCATGAGGACTTTAAAGAGAATTCTGGATTTGATGGGCAGCCAATGGAAGTTCTGAAGAATGGGAGTGATGTATTCTCTTTTCTTGGTATTGGTTAGAATCCTGGCGGCTGAGTTCTGAACCATCTGTAGAGGTTTGATGGAATTACTATAATATTTGTGATAAGTGGCTCATAAATTGACTTTTATTATGTACATTGTATTTGTAAATCACTACAACCTTTTTGGAGTAGCGGTATATAAGTTCTTGTTAAACAAATACATAAATCCTCAGGTAGGTTTTGTATGCAGGGCCACATCTCTATAAATTTGTGTCTGAAGGATATCTGTGAATGCCTGAGTGTTGAAGGGGGTGTCATGTGGTGGCAGTTTTTACTCTAATACTCAGAGGAGCAGCAAATATGGCATTGCTGTGACAGCTATGACATACAGTGGGCATGGGAGTGGGCACATCTGTTTCCTGTGGTGCACTGGCCACACTACTAGTAACATTTGGAGCGTCTGGCATGACCGATCAAAGGGGCAGCTGTATGGAGCTTGAGGAAAAGAGTCTGTAGTATATACTGAACAGCAGAGCGGAAGCTAGTTCATGTTCAGGGGAGGGGACAACATTAGATGGGACTTCTCAAACTATCTCTTGTGACCAGATCCGATTGCTGATTGCCGGAGTATCACATGCTATAATCTGTCCATTCCCTTTCCTCACCTGACTTGGGAACATTTAAACAGTGGCTGTGGGTGGTGGTGCATCCAATGTTGCAAGCATGTACATATTGGGCCTCCAGCCTCTCCCTTCCTGTTGTCTTCAGACACACAGGAAAGGGGAACTTTTACTTGGAGAAAAAGAGTTGTTTAAGGGAGCTAAATGAGTGATCTCTGCTATGGAGAAGAGTGGCTTTTTTCATGATGGCTGCCTAAATGTGTGTGTCCTGTCCACGGGCTGCTAAAAAGTTCTGAAAGAAGAAAATTTGCAGCTGGTTCTGCATGTATGATTTATCTAAAACTTAAATCTCATTACAGCGCTGACTCACTTTGATGTAGGCACTTCTTGCAGGAAACATTGAATGTTAGATGTAGCTATAACCCTGCTTGCCACACTGTCTCTTAATATCAGCAGGCTTTTTATTAAAGTAGGTTTTGGGTGAACACTCCATCCCAGTCCCTCCACCCTCCATGATTCCCATAAACTCTGAAATACTACAGGATCTACTCCATTTGAGTCCAACCATCTTGTTTATTTCCTGACACAGTCACAACATAGAGAATGCAGGTGCCAGACATGAGATATGAATATTGCATGGCATCAACAATAGATGTTAACGCTATCTGACCTGATTTGATAGTCTAGCATCAGACTGTGCCGCTTATACTCTTGAGAATTCACTAATGGTGGGACTGACGTAACCCCATGGCACTCATGCACAAATAACTTGCCCATGTCGTGGTAAGATTGGTCCCAGAAAATAGTTGGCATTATCTTCCCTAGAGTCTTCAAATTGCTCTCAGGGAGATGGGTTCCTCTAGGGTAGCATGCAGAAAGGGCAGTTGTTGATCGGTGCTGCCAAGGAGTGACTTCAATTAGAATATGAGCATACTCTTTTATAGCAGTACCATGCAACTGGTAACCATGGGTTACATAGGCACCCTATGAGCTATCTTGGCTGAGTAATCATGAGTGGTGGGTTATATGGCCAAGTTCAGGGCCAACCACATAGCACTACAGAGAACTCTTTGTTGGTATTTACCATGGACAGTACATGGAAAGCTAGGGAGTGATAAAGGTTTCCCTGTCTTATGCTATCAACTAGACCTGACCTTTGGGTACATATTATAACCCTTCAGTTCTGTTGGTTATGGTAGTACATATTTGGGGGTGGGAATCCAACAGAAAGTTCTTTAACTCTCTAGAACTTCTAAGTTGCAGGTGTTTTATCTGTAACCATGTTTAGGGCCAGCTCCTGTCATTTTTCTAGTGCACCACTTCCAAAAGATGTGATCTTTCAATTTAAGGCTGGTGAATAGTTCTCCTCCCCTCACTACCACCACTCTAGCCCTTTCATGATGCCCACTTGGGATGTACATAGTATGGCGTTTGCATCATATATAGCTTGTGTGTTTGACTGGATCATTCTACATATAATACCACCCACACATTTGAAGATGATTGCAAGGCTAGCAACTGTCTGCATTACATGTTTTATGGCTATCTGTGACAGGCTTCTGGAAGGTTTCTTCCTTGCCTGGAGGACAACATGGAAAGAGTTGTTGTTCCCTGGCAGCTGTAATAAGAAGGGCAGCAGTGTTGAACCATCAGAGAAGTGTGATGTTACTGGAAAGGTAAATTTCTTTGTGTTTTTAGATATTTTTTTCACAACATTCAAGCTTGGGAGATTTTGCTGATGAGAACGTGTATATGCTGCTTGTGGGACATTGTACAAGAGAGATCTCTAGACACATCAGAAGAGAGATAGGATACCCCAGGATCTCCCCTAGGAGGCTGGCTTCTACCACCTGCAAACAAGGGATCTCCTACTGCCTGCCATTCTGAGGGACACTCACATTGAGGTAAAGGACTTAACGTGTAATTACATCAGCATCCGGTGGTTTATTATTAAACAAGAAGAATTCAGTGCTAGACTTTGATTATTTTTTACTGCTACCTGTAAAATTTTTAAAATCCCCTCTCTATTGTACATGGAGTCATTAGTGGTGGAGCTACAACTGAAAGTGAAATCTACAAATGGTGATTTCAGCCGTGGGAGACAGAAAGTAGTTGGTGGAAGGATGGAGGTTTTTGCCTTGTAGTCTGGATCACACAAACACATTAAGATAATAATGATAACTGACTACAACTTATGTGAAAGTATGAAAAACTATATTCTCTGTATAATATATGTTCAAAACAGACACGTATAAGAATGCCTGTGACAATATAAACAAAACAAGATATTTATATCAGCCCAATAAGCAAGCCCTAAATAAAGGAGATAATTATATATACAAAAGCCTAGCAATAAGCTGCCACTTTCCTTGCAGGATGTCTCCTCATTTTTCCCCCAGACGGTGGATGGCTAATCAGGATATCTTTTGAGGAGACTGCACTGCACAGGGAACCCTTTAGAATTGCCAAGATTTGTCTTACTAGTCTGTTCAGACTCAGCTCCCAAAAGGAATCTGCCTTACCATGTATCAGTGTTTTTATGACCTTTTGGACTGCACACGCGCTGATCAGTTTTCTTTGTGTCCTAACTCTCCTGAAATATTGCCAGGCTACTGATAAGAGAAAATATTGCATGTGTCAGGACTACTCTGAAGTGGTGGATTTCCTTGTGATTTATTCACTCCCTTTAATCACCATTTTATACAGACATTCTTTCTCACATGTATGTGACCACTAGCTTTGCACTTCTAAATAAAACACATTCTGTTGGATATCCAGGATATAGAAACATATAAATGATGGCAGAAAAGGACCAAATGGTCCAGCCAGTCTACCCAGCAACCTTCCTAAGGTAGTAATTGCTGCTCCATGCGGTTATCCTCTAGCCATATGATAACCTATAAAATTTGTAGCTAGCAACATTTTTTTACTGGGTGATGAGCTTTCTTGAAAATTCAGACAGTGCTGCTTGACGTGCTTTGCTTATGGACTAGTCTGGAAGCCTGAACACTTCAAGGTCACATATACAGAGTAATACAGAATACAAGATAGAGACAAGACCTTAGTCAAAAGATAATAATACCACTTAGTGCCTGCTGGCAATTAAGGAGTTAAGAGTTTTGTGTCCAGTGGAGCATAGCACCAAGCAGCTCAGCTTGTTCTGAGAACTGGAAAACAATTGGCACCTGCCCAAATTTATTTATGGTAAAACTTCTTTATTAAGTAATGTATTACAGATACAGTATAAACTGCACATAAGTTTTATAGACCTTATGGATACAAGTGTACTTTTAGCTTTTGGGGCACACACATTCTCATTGGTTTCACAGTAGTGATTACTTGTTACACTGAAGACACTTCTGATGATTTTTGGTTATTATCCGAGAGGGCCCTGACTTGTATGGTCTGGGGTACTGATGCTTAGGAAAAATTCAGGATTTTTGTACTTTTTGCAAGCAAATTAAAGCCTGATTTTTGTACTTTTTGCAAGCAAATTAAAGCCTGGTTTTCTAGTGTGCCAAAAAACAGCTCTGACGCGCTCTGCTGTTTTTCAGCGGCTGAATTGGTTATGACACAGACTGCAGGAACAATTGTATTAGGTGGCTCTCGTACCCAATGCCGTACTGCATAATCATATGCTGTAACACACAGATGTGTGCACAACCAGAATAAGAATGAAAGATCATTTAAAAAGTGGATTCGCAATTACTATTACATCAACCTTGCAGACATGCGATAAGCCCTGCTAACGTCTATTGTCCCTGAGGCAGCTCTCGACCAAAGAGCGAAACTCGGCCAGAGTCGGGCATATTTCAATAAAGGGCATTTTATACACACCGATCTCCGCTTTCTTCACTGCTATGACTAGTGATGCCTCTATAGACAAGGGTAATATTGATATATTAAAAGATTAAAAGTGTTAAAACCAAATATGCACTTACATTTTTTTTTTTTTTGTGATTTAAAATTGTTCATTCAGTATCACGATTTACATGAACTGGCGTCTGTTGAGCCACTATTGCATACTCAGCTAATCAGTAAGCAGATATAGCATGGAGTTTTTATTCTTTCTATTTTTTTTTTAACTAAAGTACAAGGAACCACACATGGTGCACAGGTTTCTGTTCACAAGTAATTTCAAGCACCTAATGAGTTCGTTAAACCAGGACATGACAAAGTTGCATCTGATCAGCAGCCCATGGCAAGCCTGGTTAGTTTCTGAGGAGATGTTTAATTAACAAATTTGGATGATAATACTTTTATCTAATAGATAAACACATACGGGCGGATTTTAAATGCCCTGCGCGTATAAATCCGGCCGGGTTTTCGCGTGCAGAGCCCCGGGAAGCGCGTAAGTCCCGGGGCTTTCTAAAAGGGGCGGGGAGGGGACGTGTCGGGGGCGCGTCTAAAATGACGCGGCTTTTCGGGGGCGTGACGCAACGTTGCGGGGGCGGGGCCGGGGGCATGGCACCGGCCCGGGGGCGTGGTCGAGGCCTCCGGACCAGCCCCCGGGTCGGGTGATCGCGCGCCAGCGGGCTGCTGGCGCGCGTAGATTTACGTCTGCTTTTAGCAGGCGTAAATCGTGGAACAAAGGTAAGGGGGGTTTAGATAGGGCCGGGGGGGGGGTGGGTTAGGTAGGGGAAGGTGGGGGGAGGGCGTAGGAAAGTTCCCTCCGAGGCCGCTCCGAAATCGGAGCGGCCTCGGAGGGAACAGGCAGCGCGCGCTGGGCTCGGCGCGCGCAGGTTGCACAAATGTGCACCCCCTTGCGCGCGCTGACCCCGGATTTTATAAGATATGCGCGTATCTTATAAAATCCAGCGTACTTTTGTTTGCGCCTGCTGCGCGAACAAAAGTACGCGATCGCGCAAATTTAGAAAATCTACCCCATATTATTTTTTATGGGGGCACCCACAGTCTTTCAAGTTAATTTTCAAAAGAGAAACTACTTGAGCAGCATCTTTTTGAAAACTTGCTTTGGCGAGGTCCCCGCATAGAAAAGTAACTGCAGTCTTTGCACCCTATTTTACTGCAGGGGGAATCCACACAGTGATTTGAAAATCAAATCCCAGTTGTATATGCTTACTGCACAGATAACCCCCCCCCCCCCCCCCCCTCCAGTGACCACCCCAGTTGCCTGTGGACAAATCCAGCTGCTAGGGGAAATAAGGAGAGGAGAGCAATTTTTTATCCCAGGGATTTACCCCCTAATTCCCTAGTTACCCTGACAAATCCCTTTAAAAATTGTGCTGGACTGGCACATGGCATGCAGGAGGTTTCCAGTTTGATCCCCCAGTCTTCCATACTCAGAGTCAGCTGGAGATGCTGAGGAGGCAGTGTTCACAGCCCCTGGGGGAGGGGGTCTTGATCATCAATCAGGGCTAAACCTGGTGGCTGGATTTAGAGCCCATGCTACAAGGTTTCAGAAAGAGCCCTGGTGCATTACTCCCATCCTCATGACTATTACTGCAATGATCATACTAGGAACAGTGGGAGAGAGGGTCTAGTAAAATAGGGAGGAAATTCCTGGGTAGTTATGAATGACGGCACGTGGTGCCAGAATCCTAGCACTGATTCTGGCTGAGCTGGAAACAAAATAGGAGAAAGGAGGAACCACGGGGCCAAAAGAAAAAAAACAGTCCTTGTAATGTATCATACTTCAGCTGACATCTGCAGAATCAGTAGAGAATAAATCTACATAAATGTTGAGATTTTATCCATAGGGAGAATCACTTTCATACAGCAGCATGCCAGAAAATACCATGTAAGGGCTATTTCTTACCTGCTGATAGACTACAGTGACCAGATGTCTCCATGTCATAAAAGGTCAGACTGACCCAGTTCTGGCTTTTCCCTACTGCGTCTATGAACTTGTTGTCCTACATTTCTTGATTGACTGGAACTGTAAGTACACAGAGGCAGTGTAAGGAAACCCGTGACTGGTTCAGCATATCATTTCACGGGCAAGTTAGCTAATCACTTCATGGTGGGCATGACTAACAAGATAACCAACTGCTATAAGACTGCGTTGTGGAAATGCTCTGCCACCAAAACAAGCAGGGCATTTCTGTAGCAGTTTCAGTCAACTTTCTATCCTTGCTTTATCAACTGTGCTTACCAGCAGGCAAGTGGTACCATCTACACAATCCTTTCTGGCACATGGATGTCTACCAGATAAACGCTGAGAGCGACGTGCCTTCTAGGATTTTACATCTTAATTCGCCAAGTTATGTACAATAAATAATTCATGGAGAAACTACCATCGGCTTTGGGCTGTAATCATGTATGGTGAAAGAAACAGAAAAGTTTGCAATGAAATGAAAAAAAAAAAGTTTTTTGCATTGTACAAGGTTTTATGTTAATGCTTTCATTTAGAAGCCTGTGAAGGAGTCTCCCTCAAACTACATTAAGGGACCGGCCACAGTTATCTGGCCTGGTCCTCCTTAAGGATCAGCCCTGCAAAGGATTCTGGGTGAAGGAAGGCTCCCCTCACCATACTATAAGGAGTCAGGGCCCCTAGCCTCCTGCTTTTAAAGAGAGTAACAAACAACTCATGTAACTATGTTCGTAATAGTGCAGTTGCCAAAAGAATGTTCTGGGGTTCTGTCCCAGGGCATGGGCTAGACACCCAGAGAATAGTTACACATTTCATTCTTAGCTTGTTCTGTTTAAGTAACTATGGTGATCACAGTTGGTCATGTCGGGCAGAAGTAGGACTTGTTGGTCTTGTTGGGGCAGAAGCAAGAGTCATCCTTATAAACATATTCACCATTCTCTGTCCTTCTGGAAGTCAATGCAATACAAGGAAGAAGAAAGGAAGCCTCTGATTGGTCACAGGTCAAGAAAAAGGAAGGAGGCAATTGCCCCATGTAGGCCAATCAAATGCCTTCTAAGCTGGCTGCTTCACTAACAAAACAGCAGCAGGGCACCCGGAGATTTCAGGAGTTGGCCCAGAGACCCAGCAATTCCATTAGAATTCCAGAGTCTCTGGACCAAATCCAGAGAGTTCCCAAGTATGGCTATGTTTAATGTAGCTGATGTTTGGTGCTTTATCCTTGACTAGGGTGCTTCGGGTCCGGATGCAAGTCCAGACAAGGAGGAAGATTTCTCTTCCAGGGCTCCTGGCATTATTTATTTATTTATTGAGTTTTATAGACCATCACACGGACAAGCCTTCATAGCGGTTCACAACATAATGTAAATACAATAGGAAAAGAAACACTAATACATAAATGTTTACTATCATAGCATTCTTCTCATAAAAAATAGTGAGGATAAAGGAATTAAAATAGATATAAAGAAACAGGCTAAAAAAAATACAAAATAAATATATTCATAATAACAATAGTAATTTTTCCTAAAACATTAGTATTAAATAAGAAACAATAAGTCCTATAAAATATAAAAGAATATAAAAGGTAATATAGTTAAAATGTAAAAAATGAAAAGAAGAAATAAAAGGAAGGCGCTTAGGTTGCATATGTCTCACTATAAAGCCAGGTTTTTAAATCATGCTTGAACTTCTTAAAATTGGTCTCAAGTCTTAAGACAGTTGGAAACGTGTTCCAGATTTTGGGGCCTGCCAATGATAATGCTCTCTCTCTCACCTGATTTAAATGCGCTGATTGTACAGAAGGTAGGGAAAGTAAACCCTTGTTTGCGGAACGTAAATTTCTTTGAGGTACATGCAATCTAATAGTTGTGTTTAGCCAATCGACCTGTTCACCATGAATCAGTTTGTGTAAAATACAGAGTGTTTTAAATTTCACTCTGGATGCAATAGGTAACCAGTGAAGTTCTGTTAAAATGGCATTATCTACCACAATCTCCTTGACTACTTCACACTATATATTGACGATTTCCAGAAGGTGCCAACTAATAAAAAATAAAAGCAGGGAGGCCAAAACCAGCACAACAGAGAGAAACCAGGAATGAATCACAAAAGGGTCCATCCATTCCCCAGTAAGTACACACAGGTAAAACTCAGTGAAACACTGGAGTCTGTAGTTGGTGTTCAAACACAAGATAGTCTTTACTGTAACTTAAAAGAAGAGGATTCAGGTTAAAATGACAGAAATAAGAATCAACATACATCCAATGCTCACTCCCCTTCCTGCTGTTGCACCTTCATCCTGATAGAAAATATCCTCACCAGTGAGAGTGGGACAACTAGAGTATAGTTCCAGTTCAGGCATGAACTGTACTGGAAAAATTCCCAAGCAAAATATCCAAAAGAGGGTTCCAACAAGTCAAAATCTTCAACTGTAAGTCAACTATAAAAAATATAAGTCTCTTGAGTTAGTGGCTCAAAAGTCTACATCCTTCTCTTCACCAAATCTGTTAACTGGTCGAAGGGGTCAAAAGACCTCTGTTTCCAGTTATTTTGGGATACCAGGGTTATGCCCTTCTCTCAGACACTGGTCAGTCAAAATTCAAAAATCTTCTAAAAAATCTCTTCCTCAAACCTCTTTGCCAAATGCTTGAATTGCCTTCTGTGAGATTCTGAGGAATCTCCAGCTCTCCAACCACTCTGCTTTGAGTTCCTTGAGGACTCTCTAGTCTCCTTCCTCCTCCTTAGCTCCTGACCCACTCTTCCTCTGTCATCTTCCCACCCAAGCACTGGGTAGGCTCCAAAATTCTATATACCCCCCAAAAGGTGGGGCTATACCAATGGGAAGAATAAAAACATATCAAAACCTCTCCTATTGCCCTTAGATAGAAAAATCACATAGGGATAAATGTTAGTGGCTATCACATTTAATGTCTGAATGCTACCAGAACTGCAAGGTGTGCTACATTATTTTCTGTTTTTCTTTTCACTGTAAATAATGTAGCACATAAAGAAATAGCCAGAGTCTGCCTCTTTATCCCACTGGCTGTTTCCCAAGCCATGTCTGCTCAAGTTATCACAAAGCCCCTTCCCATGGAGCTAGCCCTCTGGTTTAATTATTACGATTTTATGGTTATTTTCGGTAGCCAATGATACATTAGGTCTCATCAATACAGAGCCACTGAAATAGGACCATTTAATGTATTTTCTATTATATTTGGTCAGCTCCCTTTTCTGTCCAAATCAAAGTGACACCAGCAAGAAGGGGAAATGCTACTGGTTTAATGGGTTTATACTGACATGAGACATAACGTTATCGCAATGGCAGCACTGTTAAATACAATGGCTCCTTATGTTAGCTGTATCTCATATGAAAGCGTTACATAAGAGATTGAAAAATGAAAATATTTTTAGCTTGAATTATTATGTTGCTACGGTATGTCTTCAAGTACCCACATGATTACAGTCTTTCTTTAAAAAGATTAAACCATAAGTTTTGACTAAACCCACATTATCGTTTTCTTTAATCATATTTCCAAAAGCCTAGCTGCCCAAGATTAACAAATAAAAAGAGATACCAGCATGTTTATATTTTCTAACTGGTATACCATACTGCAGGACAGACCAATATACTAATCCACAAGAAGATTGACAATCACATGTCTGATGACCCAAAGACTTATTGTGTTCATCCATCTAATATGAACCATTGTCGGTCACTGATATACAACAAACTATTCTATCCACCCCTAACAAACAGGCCGATACAGAAAAACGCACGGGAGAGCTGGTGAGCGCTCGCTCTCCCGGCACGCTGCACAGGCCACTCTTCTGGGCGCGCAATTCAGGAGGGTAGCCTATGCAAATTAGGGCCCGCAGTAAAAGGAGCGTCGGCTGTCAGCGGGTTTGACAGCCGACGCTCAATTTTTCCGGCGTCGGTTCTCAAACCTGCTGACAGCCACGGGTTCGGAAAATGGACGCCGGTGTAACTGAGCGTCCATCTTCCGACCCGCGGACCGCGGGCCAATTTTTCTTTTTTTTTTTTTAAAATTTTTACTTTTTTTTTTTTTTACTTTTGGGGCCTTCGACTTAATATCGCTATGATATTAAGTCAGAGGGTGTACAGAAAAGCAGTTTTTTCTGCTTTTCTGTACACTTCCCCGGTGCCAGCCGAAATTAACGCCAGCCTTTGGGCAGGCGTTAATTTCTGAAAGTAAAATGTGCGGCTTGGCTGCACATTTTACTTTCTATATCGCACGGGAATAACTAATAGGGCCATCAACATGGATTTGCATGTTGCGGGCACTATTAGTTTCGGAGGGGTTGGACACGCGTTTTCGACGCGCTATTACCCCTTACTGTTTAAGGGGTAAAGCTAGCGCGTCCAAAACGCGAGTCCAAACCTGGGCTAACAGTGTGCTCCACCGGAGTGCACTGTATTGTATGGGAATGAAAGGCAGCAAAATTCATAGTTGCATGCTAAACCTTACTTCTGTTCATCCTCTTCACCCCTACGAGGCACTGTCCATAGTCCTTCCCATCCAATTTACAAACCAAAGCCTCTGCTGTTTTTTTTGGCACTTAAAGCACCCATGGTGGGGAAAGAAATCATACTTCTCCCAGGGAAAAGAGTGTGAAGTGTAAAGTCACACCTGTCACTCCGGGCCTTGAAAGGAGGTTAACCTTTCCCTCTACCAATAGAGGACTCAGGGCCCTGGGGATAAAGACACTTGTGAAAGAGCTAGCCTGAGTGATCCAGGCCCGAAAGAGACCCTAAATTCTTTTATGGCTCCATCAATGTGCAGCCAGCACCCGAGGATGGGGTTACAAATAAAAAACAGGAGAAACTCTCTATAGAGTTTGGACAGATGTATATAAGGAAAAATGTACTTGCACCAACAAAGAACACGAAGGAATCTAGGAACCTGTTCCAGTTGTTTCAACTCATTTTCATCACTGCAGTCCATGCCTGGCCAAGAACAGGATTCAGCTGTCTCTCCAGAGACATTTTCAGAGGTGCTGTTAAGTCACTTATTTGCTCTCTTTACATAATACTTGACTTTCCCTTTCCAAGGTGTAGAGAGTGCTAAATCAACAGTATGCCTCCCTCAAGAAGCAGGAACCCAAGCCAGATCTCCTAACACTGGGTTATCAGGCTTGCTCAGGTAGGCAAATTCCTGTCTTTTTTTTTTTTATCTTCCTGTTAATTCATAGACTTAGACATATCAACAATACTTAAATATCTCTGCTTTTCAGCTAGGTCCTTTTTAATCTGGGGCATATGTAATGAAAATCAAGAGGGACTTAAATTAATCCTTCAATATTTTCAACTTGCACAAAAAAAGGAGAGTATTAAACAAAATATAATTTTTTAAAATAAAATGTCAAACTGAAAAAGCTGTATTTGCAAGGCAGGTTATTTATTTTGGGTCTTCCATTTCAGGACAATCCCATTCATAAAGAAATCCGGTTGGCAGCAGCACCCAAAGACTTATATAAATGTTCAAACACACACATACTTAAATCTATTTAAATAAAAAATGATTATGACAAAGTCAAAAGTTGAAATACTACACCTAAGCTTCAACAATTTCCCCCTTCCAGTGCTTTATTAAAACTCACATGAAAATAAAAAGTAACTCCCTTTAAAGCAGCAGTACTCTCATACAAGCTTGAATGTATGAATGTTTTGCAGAGATAGAGAAAAGGAAAAGAAAGAGAGAGATTGCAGTTTTTGGTCTGATTTTATTTTGTGAACTGCCGGGTTAGTCCTTTACTCTGTTTCTGCTCACTGCATCCACAATCTCCCCGGCCCTCAAGCAACTAGACAAATTTCGCATGGAGTCCGTGAGGAGAGGTGTGGCTACAAACCGGTAGAAGCAGGAGGGCACCGGCGTTCAAGTTAGAGCCTAAAAAAAAGTATTCTTGAAAGCATTTTTCTTCTATTTCAGAGAAACAGGGAGGTGAACGAAAATGATTGGATTGCCGAACTAGAAGGCGGAAAGAGCGTGCTTCACCCAAGTTTGACACAAACTGAGAACAGAGGAGTCACTGCTGCTAAACACCCTTCCCCCTCCCCCACCCTGCAAAAATGTATTTGTAACCAGGAACTCGAACAGGATCGTCACTTTCAGTACTAACAGTCGCACTGCAAAAAAAAAAAAAGGGTTGGGTTAGGTTCCACAGTGGTGTGGGCTCTGTGCCTTCTTGGTTACACAGATTCAGTTTTCTAAGTGAATGTACTGTTTAACCCTTTATTTGCTGTGCACTAATAGCCAGCTAGTTGTTGAAAGTCACGAGCAGAAAGCACAGCCTCAGTTAAAACTTCATTTTCTGTAAGCAGCATATCTGGGAACTTTTGATTTCCAGTCACCCTGAGAATGTGGCAGATTGGGGGGTGGGGGGGAGGCACGCCCGCATATGCACAAATAGCCCGATTTTAAAAGGGCTGTGCACGTAAATAACGGGGGTTATGTGCGTGGCTGGGCCTTGTGCCCCATGCGCATTTTCGGAAGGCCTGGCCACGCGTGTAACCCCCATTACATGCCGAAGAGCTGGGTCTCTCCAATGGGGGCGGACTGGGGGGGGAGGGGCAAGGTCTAGGCAGGCCTGGACAGTGCAATTAGCTGCTGTCCCTGGGAAGTGTGCACCGGTAGCCGGCCAGCGCACAGAAGATACTGTTCCTCCGGAGGAGCAGTAAGAATGGAAAAAAAAAAGGGGGGGGGGGAGGATAGGTAGGAATAGTTTAGGGGTCAGGGAGGACAGCGGGGGCGTAGTTTTGATGATGCTGAACAGCCCGGGCCATCTAACCAGGAGAATTGGAGAAATCACCCTTCCTCAGCGTATACCATGGTCGACGTGCCGAGTGTAGCTTCTGGGCTGAGTACTTCGGTGGCGGGCGCTTCAGCAGCGGTTCCTGCTCTGCATTCGCAGCCAACCGGTCCATCGATGCCTCTGAGTCTCGGTGTTCCGGGTGAGTTGTGTAGTGGGGTTGGTAGGACTGAAAGAGTTCGATTCCATGAACCCCTGCAGACTGCACAGCTGTGACGCCTCTCGTCTCATCATGCTGCAGTGAAACGCACAGCCATTTTGATTTACTAACATTTGCAACGCAAACGGAACCTAATACGTAACGACGTACTTACGCACTAACGTTTAGTGAACGTGACTCCATTTTGGATTCATATTTTGTATTGTATTAATACGAACGCCGTCGCAAATGTCTAACCCGTCAATTAAATGACGAAACAATAGTCTGATCATAAGCTACACCTACTAGAGACCACGCTAGCTATTGCTTGTTCAGCAGTTTGTAAAATGTTTGTTCAGCAAAACCAGAACGCATGTGTGAAAGATAAGAACTGTAAAGTGTATAAAGGTTTGCTCCGAAGGGGGCGTGGCATGCAGTTGTACTAAGCCGTTGTCTTAGCTGCATCTTGCTGGCAATAAAAGTCTATCTTTACGGATCAGTTGTCTGGGCCTCCTTACTGACGAAAAAGAGACGGTTACATTGGCGAGCCAGCCAGGAGGTACCGGAGACGCTATTTTAGCTCTCCAGAAGGTCCGGTAGTTTGGTGGCGGAGCAGTCCCCCTGATACACCTGGTGAGTGGCCACCGCTGAGTTCAGCGATCAGGTTTCTGAGGGGATCGTTCCACAGAAATTCTGCCGGGACCTCTGGGTTGATGATCCGGGAAGAAGGCTTTCATGACGATCGGAAGACCCCTGCAGGCGAGTATTATGGGAATATGGAAATAAGTAAAGACTAGCTAGCTAAGGAAATAGCCCGGTCTTTTCTGGCTGACCGAGGGGGCCTTGATCACACCCCACGCAGTGTGTTAGTAGGAATTACGCTCCGAAGACCACGCGGATGATATGTATGGAAATAATAAGTAAACGTATACGATAGTGGGAATAGGTTTCTTGTTGTGTGAAAGAGAGTGAATGGCCTCACAGTTCTAGGCCGGGCTGACCGCGTCCTAGTCGGGGCGATTGTGACCCTTTGTGTCTGACGGATACGGACCCCTTACCTATCCGTCTTCCCTTCCCTCCTTTGTCTGTGAATTCTATCCTAATGGGAGGGAGCGGGTCGACTCCGTTAAAAGTCATGACGGAACACTATAGCGAAGTGTTCGACGAACATAAATGTACAAAACCCGGAATGATTCAACGATGCACCCATAAATGGCCCGGTTTCTGTGTAAATTGGCCCCCTACAGGAACTTTTAATTTCCAAACGGCCACACGGGTCCATAAAATAGTCATACGAGAAGGAAACCCGGGTTGCCCTGAGGATATACCAAACATAACCGCGTGGATCGCAGTTATTGAAAATCCTCCAACATGGGCAAAGAAATTAGTGGAGGGAGCCGCCCTCGTAATGGTGACTCAAGTATGTAAGATGGGAGACCGGAAATCCCAAACCGGAAGAGAAAGGGCAAAGCGGCCATATTGGACTCTACAGAGCATGCGTCATCTGAGGCGGCCATATTTGTAGTACAAGGGAATCCACGGACTCCAGAAAAAAAAAATTAAACCCCTGCCGCCTGCAGCATTGCCCGACGCTGAAAATATTTTGCCGCCGCCATATGCCCCTAGTTATCCCCCCACATATCCCACGCCACCAAGCCCCCCAGTTCCCTCCAATGCGCAAGCTGATCCAAGAATGGCACTAGCTCATGAAGAACGACCCGGAACAGCGACCGCAAAGGAAGAAGGCGGCGGCGAGGCATCCGTGTCAGACGGAACTCGCAGTAAGACCCAAGCCGCAGCTAGTTTGCAATTACCAATCAGGGAAACATCAACTGTTGTTCCGGTAGTCCCAACTGAAGAAAACGAGCATCGTACTACGCAAACAATAAGATTATTTACCTACATACCTTTCACATCCAGCGATCTTTTTAATTGGAAACAGCTGGGGCCATCATACGCTGAAAAACCAGAACAGATGATAGACTTTTTACGGGGCATTTTCGCCGCCCATAATCCCAACTGGGCTGATATTCGGCACCTAGCCTCCATTCTTTTCACCACTGAAGAACGCCGACAGATACAATTAAACATGGAAGAGGCAGCTCGATTAGGAGCCGGATCAGACGGACGTCCCGAAGACGCAGTAAGAGACTTAGCTCCGACTGCAGATCCTAACTGGGATTTCCAGACCGCGGCAGGGCGGGAGCGCATTACCGCCTATCAGACCGCATTTCTTGAAGCTTTAAAGAAAGGGAAGCAGAAAGTTGTAAATATGGGAAAAATCCAAGACGTGGTGCAGCAGAGAGATGAGTCCCCCGGAAACTTTTTGGAGCGATTAATGGACGCATACCGTCAATACAGCCCATTTGATCCAGAGGATCCCAGATATCAATCCATCATACTGATGAGCTTCGTTAGTCAGTCCTGCCCAGATATCCGCCGGAAGTTGCAAAAGCAGGAAGGGTTCGAGGGCATGAATATCAGCCAATTAAAAGTAATGGCTGATAAAGTGTATGTAAACCGAGAACCGGATGGAGACAGCAAGGAAAAGAAAGAAACTAGAAAGTTAAGAGAACGTGTTAGTTTGTTAGCCACAGCGTTGGAAGAAACTAATTTCGGGAACCCGTCTAGGCAGTATCACGGGTACCCCGGATTCCGAGGAAGGGGCAGACCACCCTCAAGAGGGCTGCCAAGAGGACGAGCAAATAGAGGAGGATTGGTTAGAGGTGGAAGAGTGCCATTGGGAACCAACCAATGCGCATATTGTAAACAAGAAGGGCATTGGAAATCTGAGTGTCCGGTGCCCCTGCAAGCAAAGCAGGAAGAATATGCACCGCCCAAATCTAAAGAAACGGAATGGCAGATGACTATAGGCGAAACTTCCGGCGAGGATAGTGAAACATGACTAGATAGGGGAACTCTTCCCATAGACCCCCTAGTGGAGATAAAGGTGGGGGCTGAAACGTTCAGAGGACTGTTGGATACGGGGGCTCAACGATCTGTGATGACCACAGCCATCACCACGCCTACTTCAAAAAACATCTCTATAGTTGGGGCTTCCGGAAAACCACTAACTGCTCCCTTCCTTCAGAAACGGCAGGTTACAATAGGAGGACAATTAGTGTCCCATCAATTCCTCTACGTGCCAGGGTGCCCAGTACCTCTCATAGGAAGAGACCTCCTATGTAAATTAAGGGCTACCTTGCAGTTCGAACCTACCGGTGAAATCAAGGCATCCTTTGCCGATAGTCCAGTTTCCCTTATATGTCCACTACAAGAAGAATGGAGACTACATCTCCCCGTCCTTGAACAAATCACTCTGCATCGATACGAAGGGGACACCCCTCTTAACGAACAGCGCAGACAACTGATGGATAGTGTGCCCCAAGTATGGTCCGAGCAGAACCCGGGAGGAATAGCTATCGACGCTATCCCCATATGGATAGAGATGAAGCAGAATGCACAGGTGATCAATCAACCTCAATACCCCATTCCATACATGGCCAGAGAAGGAATTGAAATACACCTGCAGAGGCTGTATGATTTGGGAATTCTCAGGCGAATCCGATCTGCATGGAACACTCCCTTGCTACCCGTAAAAAAGCCTGGTTCTACTGATTTTCGACCAGTACAGGATCTACGGAAAGTGAACAATCAAGTAGCAGATCTAGTAGCCCTTGTACCAAATCCATACTCAATCTTGGCTCAAGTTTCCCCTACCTCCAAGTGGTACAGTGTCATTGACCTCAAAGACGCTTTCTTCTCCGTTCCAGTAGCAGAAGAATGCCAGAAGATCTTTGCCTTCACATGGGAAAATGCACAAACTGGAATCAAGCAGCAGTACACATGGACTCGCTTACCGCAAGGATTTAAGCACTCACCCACGATGTTCGGGGAGCAACTGGCAAAAGACTTGAAGATGTACCAAGTCACGTATGGGCCAGTAATACAGTATGTGGATGACCTTCTGTTGTTTCGTGAAACGTATCACGAATGTGCTATAGCCACACTCCACTTACTAAAGACGTTGTACTCGAAAGGATACCGTGCAAGTAAAAAGAAGGTGCAAATTTGTGAATTGGAAGTCGAATACCTGGGATTCCAGATCCGGGAAGGTACCCGTTGCCTTGGAATATCCCGTACCAGTTCAATACGAGGTCAACCTGTACCCACTTGCAAGAAAGAGCTCCGAGCGTTCCTTGGAGCTGCAGGATACTGTAGGCTGTGGATTGCTAACTACGCTGTTATCGCCCAGTCCCTGTACGACAAGCTGCGGGGAAAGGAGGCAGAATCTCAGCCTTTTCAGTGGGAAACCCATGAACTGACAAGCTTACAACAACTGAAAGATGCTTTGATTGAACCACCTGCTCTAGGATTGCCAGATGTAATGAAACCATTCCATCTATTCGTCGATGAAAAGAAAGGAATGGCCATTGGGGTATTGACTCAAACTCTAGGCTCATGGGAGAGACCTGTTGCATATCTGTCAAAAGGAATGGACAATGTTGCAAAAGGATGGCCAGGTTGTCTAAGAAGCATTGCGGCTGCATGCTTACTAATTCCAGAAGCAGTCAAATTAACTTTTGGACAAATCTTGAATGTAACGACCCCCCACACCATTCAAGGACTGCTAGAAACTCATGGACCAAAATGGATGACTAATTCACGTCTTGTAAAGTATCAAGCTCTGCTATGTGAAACTCCTGAAATCCAAATACAGGACAGCAAAAACTTGAACCCGGCCACTCTTATGCCGGCACCTGAACCCGTCGCACATGACTGTGAGGAGGTCATGACTACAATACATTCCAGCAGACCAGACTTGAGAGATCAACCATGGCAGGGAGCGTGGACATTATTTACTGATGGAAGCAGCCAAGTTATTGATGGAATTCGAGTTGCTGGATATGCTGTGGTTTCTGAAGATGACATTATTGAAGCTGAGCCCCTACCTCCTGGGACATCAGCCCAAAAAGCTGAACTGATCGCTCTCACTCGAGCCTTACAATTGGCAGAAGGACAGACTGTGAATATTTATACAGATTCCAAATATGCTTTCCTCACAATCCAGGTACATGGAGCCCTATATAAGGAGCGAGGGTTTCTAACAGCAGAAGGAAAGCAATTGGCCAATGCGTCTGAAATACATCAGTTACTAAATGCTGTATGGGCACCACAAAAGGTAGCTGTCATGCATTGTAAAGCCCACACCGGAAAGTCAGATCCCGTTGCAAAAGGAAACCAATGGGCAGACAAAACAGCAAAAGAAGCAGCCCGTGCACACTTATTATCAATCCCAACTACAACATGTCCACTTCTGCAATTCCCAGCAGAAACTCCTACCTATTCGACAGAGGAGAATGACTGGGCACAGGCTGAACAGATCCACCATCACAATGGCTGGTGGATTCTGCAAGATAACAGAGTATGGATACCAGAAACATTAGCTTGAACTATTGTCAAGGAAGCACATAACAAAACCCATCTCGGACGAGATGCACTAATAAAGTTGCTGGGAAAAACGTACTACATCAATAAAATCATCCAACTGACAAAACATGCAATCAGCCAATGTGTCACGTGTGCCAAAAATAATCCTAGAAGTGGACCTGGTCCATCACCTGGACATATTCTAAGAGGAACTACACCATTTCAAGTTTGCCAAATTGACTTCACTCACATGACTCCATCCAAAGGCTACAAAGCAATGCTGGTGGCTGTCTGCACCTATACCGGATGGATCGAAGCCACACCAACACGAACTGAAACCTCCAAAGAAGTTGCGTCCCTGCTCCTTCACCATATCTTACCACGCTACGGATTACCAAGACAAATCAATTCAGACAATGGACCAGCATTCACCAGCGATGTTATCCAAAGATTAAGTAAAATCCTCGGTATCACATGGCATTTGCACTGCGCATGGCGACCGCAGAGCAGTGGATCTGTTGAACGGGCTAACAGAACCCTGAAAAATCAGATAGCTAAACTATGTCAAGAAACAAAGACCAAATGGCCAGACATCCTACCCTTAGCCTTGCTACATATCAGATGCAGTCCAAAACGATCAGGGCTAACACCGTATGAGATGATGTATGCAAGACCTCCACCTCTCCCTTCTTTTCCCGAATCACTGCAGATACAAGGGGAGTTGTCACTCAGTAATCAGCTCAAAGGACTATATAACACAGTCATTGCAATTCAGGACTATATATGTGACGTTGAACCATTAGTTTTGTTAACCCCAATTCATCCATTCCAAGTTGGAAATTCTGTATGGATGAAGGACTGGGATGAATCCGATTTCCTCAAACCACGTTGGAAGGGTCCATACACAGTACTACTCACCACTCCTACTGCTGTAAAGGTCTCTGGATGTCCTTCCTGGATTCACTGGACTCGCTTAAAACCTGCTGCCCCCAACTGGCAGGTCTCCAGGATTGGGGACCACAAATTAAGATTCACTCAAAACAGGCAACAAGATAGTCCAGATTAGATGATTATAGTACTTTGCTAAAGAGTACTAACATATACATTTTTCTTCCTTTCAGAATTAATCTACTGAACTACTTACAACTCAAGTCCAACGTGTTCACCCTCAACTTTCAGCTATGACAACCAGAGTACTACTTCCTCACTACCAAATTGGCTTACTTCAATCCCCGGATTGAAGGACATTCTCTTTCCTCTTCTGTTTTTTATTCTGACTTGCATTTTATTCCCTCTTTGTTTACCTCTTATTTTCAGAAATCTACGATCTATGATTGAAACCATTGCTGATCGCAGGGCTGCAGCTCATGTTATGATGATCAATAAGTATGTGTCGATTTCCTCATTCCCTGATTCTGACGCATCTGACTCTGATGATATCTCTTTTGATTCTGATAACGATTATTTTGATACTAAACTATAATCTCACCTAATTCACCGAGAGGACCACTTTTGCTGCTAGGGTAAGCCGGGCTACAAAGGGGGTTGACGCCATAAGGGCCCATCCGTCTCAAACCCGTGAAGAAACCAACGACCTAGCAGCATCTTAGGGTCCACCTTGAAAGTTATTGGTATTAATTCTTGCTTCTCTTTTCAGTTACTTAACAGCTACAAGTGATACTTCCACTTTTCATCGACGTTGAAGTATCAAAGGGGGGAATGAAGGAGTTCGATTCCATGAACCCCTGCAGACTGCACAGCTGTGACGCCTCTCGTCTCATCATGCTGCAGTGAAACGCACAGCCATTTTGATTTACTAACATTTGCAACGCAAACGGAACCTAATACGTAACGACGTACTTACGCACTAACGTTTAGTGAACGTGACTCCATTTTGGATTCATATTTTGTATTGTATTAATACGAACGCCGTCGCAAATGTCTAACCCGTCAATTAAATGATGAAACAATAGTCTGATCATAAGCTACACCTACTAGAGACCACGCTAGCTATTGCTTGTTCAGCAGTTTGTAAAATGTTTGTTCAGCAAAACCAGAACGCATGTGTGAAAGATAAGAACTGTAAAGTGTATAAAGGTTTGCTCCGAAGGGGGCGTGGCATGCAGTTGTACTAAGCCGTTGTCTTAGCTGCATCTTGCTGGCAATAAAAGTCTATCTTTACGGATCAGTTGTCTGGGCCTCCTTACTGACGAAAAAGAGACGGTTACAGGACTGTGATTACTGAAGTCGGGGGTGGTGGTACTAGCAATCCTACGGGCAATACCATGTTGAATATTAATGAGGCTTTGTTTTCGGGAGTTGCGGGGGGAGCGGTGCATCGGACCACAGGGTTGGGAAGGAAGGACCTGCCTATTGCAGAGGGAAATACAGGAGATGAGGCAGGGGTGGGGGTGGGGGGTTCTGGAAGGCCCGGTGTAGTTTACCAAGAGGGTGAGCCAGGACCGATTGTGATATCAGAGGTGGGATTGGGCAACACGGGAGGTAGACCGAAGAAGCATAAGCAGCACGGTTCTAAGAGGAGGTTGAGTTCCTCTGACTCCAGTTCTTCTAGCTCGTCGTCCTCATCGTCTAGCGATGGGATGGTTACCGTGGGTCCGACAGTGCAAGCAGGTGAAAAAGGCGCACTTGTGCTGGTAGCTCTCACTGAGCTTTGGGTGGAGGTTTCGCATACCCGTAGGAAGAAGATTAGAAGGCGGAAATTTGTAGATATTTTCAGTTTGTTAGAGGGGAGGCGGCTGGGGGGTAGAAAAAGGAAGAAGAGCAAATTTGATTCCTTGGCGAGAGAGCCCAGGATACCTCGGAATATCCTGAATTGGGTCAGGGCGTTCCTCAGACTAGCCAGTGTGGTGGGTCATTATGACCCAACTCAATATAGTGCTCTGTTAACATATGCGGACATCATCATTGGAGCACACAAGGATTAAGAAGGTTGGGCATGGCTCAACTATGATGAACGCTTTCATGACAGAATGGCTGGGAACAAGGCTATAGGATGGGGCACGCAAGATGTGAGTCTTTGGCTCACACAGATGACTAATAAAGCGCATCATTCGGGTCTTGTGGGATTGGGCCATGCAGGGCGTCAGTCGACTGTATCCGCTGGGCAGCTGACCCGGCCCTTTCGAGTACAAGGTGCCGGGGCGGGTCAAGGAAAGTCAGGGCAGGGATCAGAAGTCTGTTGGCATTTTAACTGATCGGGATGCCTTTTCCCCGATTGCAAGTTTAAGCACGTGTGTTCCATCTGCGCTGCCAATCACCCAGCCTCAAAATGTCCTCGCAAGCCCAGTGTGGGTCCTTCCGTTGCCCCAAAATAATTTATCCTTTGGCAGAGCGCCTACTCCCATTTCAGTTAAAAACATGTTGCCATGGTTACAAAGTTATCCAAAATGTCAGGCCGCTGAGGTGTTAAGCAACGGTTTCACCCTTGGCTTTTGTATCCCGTATATGGGAGTCGTTAAAGATTCTAGCTCTAATTCGGGTTCAGTGGGTAGGTTGGAGGCTGTAGCTTGTCAGAAGCTAGTGGATGAAATTGCCTGAGGCAGGATAGCGGGCCCTTTTATGGAGCCTCCATTTTCTGACATGATTATTTCTCCATTAGCAGTTATTCCAAAGAAGGAGACAGGGAAGTATTGATTGATCATAACCTGTCCTTCCCTGAGGGTTCCTCGGTGAATGATTTCATTCCACGTGAATATTGCTCAATCTGTTATTCCTCCTTCTGCGGTGCGGTTATTGCGGGGTTATGGTGCAGGTGCATTGTTGGCCAAAGTAGACATTGAGTCGGCATTTCGTTTGCTTCCTGTATATCCGGATAACTTTCCGTTGTTGGGCTTCAAATTCAAGTCACAATATTTCTTTGATAAGTGCATGCCTATGGGTTGTTCGGTGTCTTGTGCATATTTTGAGCTGTTTAGTTCCTTTGTCCACTGGGTGATGGAACAGGCGGCCGGCCTAGGTAGGATAGTTCACTATTTAGATGATTTTTTATTTGTGGGGCCGGCGAACTCAGATGCATGTGCACATTTGATGACAACTTTTTTTGCAGTGGCTGAGCAGTTTGGAATTCCGATTGCTGCCAGTAAGACGGAAGGCCCTACCACTACTTTGGTGTTTCTGGGTATTGAATTAGATTCCATCGCAATGGTATCTCGCTTGCCTAACGACAAGGTACAGCAGTTGAATTCTCTGGTTACTGAGGCTAACCGGGCAAAAAAGCTCACGTTGCGTCAGTTGCAGTCCTTGTTAGGAAGTCTAAATTTCGCTTGTCGGGTGATTCCCATCGGTCGAATCTTCTCCAGGTGCCCCGCGGCAGCAATGTCAGGCATGCAAAAGCGTCATCATTGAATAAGAATTACATACCGAATACGTGAGTATCTTCGGGCGTGGAGCACTTTTTTAGAGGGATTCAATGGTATTTCTGTATGGCAGTCTGATTCGATGTCCAAACATGATCTGGAATTATATTCGGATGCGGCCGGGGGGGATTGGTTTGGCGTTTATTGTAATGGGGCGTGGTGTGCGGCGGCATGGCCGGAGAGCTGGGTGGTGTCGGGTGTCACTAAGAATATTACTTTTTTGGAACTTTTTCCAATTGTTGTTGCTGTAGTAATTTGGGGCGAGCTATTGCGTAACATGAAGGTGGTATTTTGGTGCGATAACCTGGCTGTTGTACAGGTTATTAATAATTTGTCCGCCAAATGTGTTTTGGTTGCCGACCTTCTGCGCGAGTTTGTTTTGCGATGCATGCAGTTAAATACCATTGTCTCTGCTAAACATGTGCCGGGTGTGCATAACGACATAGCTGACTCTCTATCTCATTTCAAGTGGGAACAATTTTGGAAGTTAGCGCCGAAGGCGGATTTGGTGGGAGCGGCCGTCCCAGATTTCCTCTGGAACTTCGGAACCCCGAGGCGTGGCAGCTGTTGAGATTGGCGATGGCTTCATCTACATGGAATGCATATTTATGTGGGTGTCATAAGGTGTTGTGTTACCTTTCGGCGCAGGGCTGGTCGTGGGGACCAGTTAGCGATGACCTGCTCGCGAGTTATATTACCGAGGCTATGGCACTTGGCGCGTCCAAATCCTCGGTCGCTTCACATATTTCGGGGCTAGCTTTCTTTTTTAAGGCTCATGGCTAGGGTAATCCAGCGGAGAGCTTCCTGGTTAAGCGCTAATTGGCAGGGTGGTCACAGCGATTGCCTCCTTCGCGGGACAGCAGATTGCCCATTACACATGCCATGCTAGTACAAATGTGGGAGTGTCTTCCAGGTGTTTGTTTTCGCCATTTGAATGCTGCTTATTTAGATCAGCTTTTGTGCTGGCATTCTTCGGGGCTTTTCGGGTCAGCGAGCTGGTGGATCGCTTGGGAACATGCCAGGACCTCACGGGCCTCAGGGCGGACAATGTGGTGTTGGAAGGGGACCGGTTGCATTTAAAAATACATCGGTCCAAGACAGATAAGGCAGGTAAGGGGTCTTGGTTGGTATTAGCCACTGTGCCTGGATTGGTAACTTGTCCGGTAGACAACATGAGGGCATATTTGCGGGTGTGGCCGCAGGGCGGGATCCCCTTTTTTGTTCATGACAGTGGGTCCTCTCTCACAATCAGTTTGCTGCTGTTCTGCAAAAGGTGTTGGAGGTGCTGGGCTTTGGGGGGGGGGTTCGATATGGGACGCATTCCTTCCAGATCGGTGCGGCTACATCTGCAGCCAATTTGGGATTGCCTAGTGGAGTGATCTGCCGTATTGGGCGATGGAAGTCTGGGGCGTTTGCATCGTATGTGAGATTGGGTAAACAGTAATGGGGTGATTTCCATTTGTTTGCTGCGTTAATTTCTTTCTTTTTCAGCTGTGTGCCTATCGGAGCATGGGGTGTGGATAGTGGGACATTCCTACATCACATGGGCACAGCAGTAGGCGTTGAAGAGTTCGTACGGCCCTCACCTTGGCTTGGAGCGACATGGAGTCCGGGTGGACTGGTTTGGATTGCATGGCATGCGATGGAACCAGTTGCTGCCTACAGTGCGGACCTCGTTGACACAAAAGGACAACTCCGGAGGTATTACTCATCCATTTGGGTGGCAACGATCTTGGGGACTGGTCCTGCCAAAAATTCTTGGACGCAGCTCGAAAGGACTTGGCGGCGCATTCATTTCATATTATTTTTAGGCCTGCCTGCATGGATAAGAGAATCTGGGGGCTTAGTAGAATGAAGCTTAACCAGCAGCTTGGGTCCTAGGTATCGTCCTTTGCGTCATGCCTGGTCCTGGGATTCCTGTCCTGGTCTTTACGGCAGGGATGGAGTCCATCTTTCCGCTGTGGGTAAAGCGTTGTTTCTTAATTCCATGCAGGAGGCTTTGGAAACAGTATTGCATGTGGGTTAGGCCGCATCTTTGTTGTGGGGGGTGAGCAGGCTTGTGGATTAGTCCACACAGCCTGCTCCCTGTAGCGGAGTGACCAGAGCCAGGACTCAGTTGGGGTGGGGTTCAGAGCAAGGAACCCGCTAGGTGGCGGGCTTTCTTGTCTCTGGCTTCAGCTGCGTGAGACTGGGTTCAGTCTCTTGCTGGGGACCCCTTGCTGGGGGCTGTGGTGGGGGTCCCGATTAGCGGCAGGATGCTGCTGGTTTGTGCTGGTTTGGTGGCCTGCGGAGGGGTCATTGTGCTGGGATATGGTAGATGACCCCGGGATGGGAATTTGGAGTGTTAAGTTGGCTCTAGTGGTTATTTTATCAATAAAGCTGCGGCCTTGTTTGAATTCCAGAAGATTGTTTGTGTGTTATTTATATTATAAGACTGTAAGGAGCTGAGGGAAGGGGACCATCAGTGCTGGCTGCCCATATTATGTAAATTAACAAACAAACAAAAAAAAAAGTGACCTAGAACCTTGTCATATCATAACATCATTAAATCTCAGGAATCAAACAGTAGCAAACTTGTCTATGAAAAGGCAGCAATGCAAATATTATAACAGGCTCTAGAACACTAATACAACACATATGGGGAAACAGACCAAGCCGTACTGCTACAAATCCCTACAGAGAAGCTACATGTTAACAGAAATACTGCACCTCAGTCATATACAAAGAATAAAGATGGACCCTTTCCTAATACAGAATAAGGGACTACAAATGCATGCAAACGAAACTGAAATGCAAACAAAACATACAAACGAAACTGACATGGAAAGGCTGAGAAATCAGACTGAACAATGGAATTTTGAAGAAAGAGAAAAATACAAATATATAATACACATTCCCAAAGATAGTATACACCAATCACTAAAAAATAAAAATAAAATGGGTTAGGCTCTCACTCTCATACGCCATCTCCATCTCACACACACATAGCTCTCATTCTAGTAGTGGTGGGGCCTTCCGTCTTTCTGACAGCAATCGGAATTCCAAACTGCTCAGTCACTGCAAAAAAAGTTGTTATCAAATGTGCACATGCATCTGAGTTCGCCCCACAAATAAAAAATCCTCCTCCTCGCCTCTAGGCCTGGTCCATGGCGGCCTTGCTGCTCAGCCTCCTCTTCTGGGCTGCCAAGGGATGGGATCCATGGCAACCCTGCTACAGGGCCGTTTCTTTGGACACCATTGAGGGTTAATTGGTTGAACCACGGTCCACCCCATGGCCTCGGAGACGCTGACCAACCTCAGTACAGGATCGACGCGCCTCCTACTTCCTCCCCGCGTGGCTCCTGCAGTCATTTTCCGGGGCCTGCTTCTACAGGAAGGGGCACCCAGAGTTTTTGGATGTTGGCCCAGAGACCTGACAATTTCGACAGAATTCTGGAGTCTCCGAGTCAAATTCGGAGAGTTCCCAGGTTTGGAAAGCAGCCAGTAACACAGGAAATTTAAAAAGTGAAAGCGTTACATGGAACTCAAATACCAGGTTTTTATATGGTGCCACTACAGTATAGTTTTGAAGTGAGGTACACTCCAAAATAGGAGGCAAGGCCTGTCTGGGAGAGGGCCTGGGTTTGATTGCCAGGTTACTGCTTCCATTTCTCAGCTCACCCTAGGCTGGGGTTGCTGTGGCAGCCTCTGAGGAGAGCGAGTCCCACTCAGGGCTGGCCTTAGGAGGGCACAGGCCCCAGAGCAAATCAACTGTAGCGGGGCCCTGGAATGCTGAAGTTATAGTATTGGGGATTGGACTACCATGGTGGTGCAAGGGCCAGGGCAGTTATCCCATGTGTCCCTCCCTTTCCCAACCCCCCCCCCCCCCCCCCAGTAAGGATGGACATGGTCCCATTTACTGCACAATAACAACTACTAACCAGATTCAAGCGCCATGCTTGCAGAGTTCCAGAAGGAGGCCTGGTGTATGTGCTCCTCCCCACCCCACCAAGCAAAGGACTGTTGGTATGTGGCTAGGCTAAACAAGTTGGGTGGAGAGTATAAAAATGTATTAGATGTTTGTAAACCACCTTACCTCTCTCTGCTCTGTGGTCTTAATGGAGTGCTTTGGATACAACACACACATAACCAATACTTCATAGCCCCAGTCATTTACCTCATTACACATATACACAGTACACACACACACACAAATACACATCCATAATACCACCCAAAACACACTCCCCCTTACATACAATCCACCCTCAAAAGCACATACCTACACCCACAGGGGATAAAATCCAAGGAGAGCTACAAATGAAGGCTCATACTACCAGATCCTGTCCCACTTCTGATTGACCTGGAAGCACAAAGAAATAGGAGGAAACTATAACCTCCCTGTTCATCCCCGCACCTCCCCCCCAAGGAAAACAGAAAAAGGAAGCAAAGATTTCTTCTAATTGCACTGTAGGTAGGTACACATCCACACGCATATATATTTCTATAAGCTAATACAAAAGGCCTTAGTAATGAAATATTGATCACGCAAACACTAAATCTGGATAAAATGTACAATCCAAACAATTTTTTTTTTTTGTTGCAATATCCAAATACAAAAAGTATAGATTTCATAATTGTTCTTTATGTACTGTTTTCATTGATTTCTGAGAATAAAGTTAGACCTAAGTTCTTCAAGCCACTGCATACAAACTGGGCTTGAGTATTAGATGGGAATGTAAAATTATTCCCCTAAGGAGATGAGGGAGAAATACACTCCATTCCCCAAAAACCACAAACTTGAAACAGAAATTAACTAGACTTTTCATTCTGAACACTCAGAAATATACATATATCCTTGTGCTGAAAGGCAAAATAAAACAAACACATTGGTATTTGGATTAGGAATAGTTTCCAAAAGTAGACTGTATTCTGTTGTAAGGATGTCAGAACAGAATAGCTTTAGATAATACCGTATTTTTTTTTTAATTCAAAATATTTTGCCTATTCTAACATAAAACCATTTTGTTACCAGTGAGGTCACAAATAATATTTATTTATTTATTTATTTATTTGTTATTTTTATTATACCGAGTTTCATGATAGGAATCACATCAACCCGGTTTACAATTAACAATGTGAGTAAAGGCAGAGAGTAACAAAGTAAAGAACATTTCCCAATACAAGAACAAATATAGTATGAAACTTAACAAATATTATAACAATATTTTGGATGTGAGAAAGTTACAAAAAACATGGAAAAATAACTTGGATATGAAAGGGGAAGAATTGTAGAACGACTATAAGCATTTTAACCAGCTGTATCAATTAATAAATATGTATAATATTATATATCTATTCTATGGGCCAAATCCACTAAGTATTTTTCTCAAACACAATGGGGTAGATTTTAAAAGAAGCGCGATCAGCCTACTTTTGCTTGCGCATCAGACTCAAGCAAAAGTACGCTGGATTTTAGTAGATACGTGCGGAGCCGCACGTATCCACTAAAATCCTGGATCGGCGCGCGCAAGGCTATCGATTTTGTATAGCCTGCGCGCGCCGAGCCGCGCTGCCTCCCCCCGTTCCCTCCAAGGCCGCTCCGAAATCGGAGCGGCCTCGGAGGGAACTTTCCTTTGCCCTCCCCTCACCTTACCCTCCCTTCCCCTACCTAACCCACCCACCCGGCCCTGTCTACACCCCCCCCCTTACCTTTGTCGGGGGATTTACGCCTCCCGGAGGGAGACGTAAATCCCCGCGCGCCAGCGGGCCTGCTGCGCGCCGGGCCGCGACCTGGGGGCGGGTACGGAGGGCGCGGCCACGCCCCCGGGCCGTAGCCACGCCCCCAAAACGCTGCCGACACGCCCCCGGAACGCCGCGACGACCGGGCCCGCCCCCCCGACACGCCCCCCCTCCGAGAACCCCGGGACTTACGCGAGTCCCGGGGCTCTGCGCGCGCCGGGAGGCCTATGTAAAATAGGCTTCCCGGCGCGCAGGGCCCTGCTCGCGTAAATCCGCCCGGTTTTGGGCGGATTTACGCGAGCAGGGCTCTGAAAATCCGCCCCAATGTGAAAAGCCCTTTAGTAGATATGGCCCTCACAGTGAACTAGTTTTTTTTACCCTCTATTATGTAAATATGCAGCAAACATGCAACATGAACAAAGTTCAAAAGGTAAGTAAAATGCTAGAATTTCAGGGTTCCCGTGTTACAATGGTGTTAGGAACAGGACATATTTTGGAAGCCACCCCACTTTAGAAATGTATCATGTCCATAAATGAGTTAATATAGTACATAGAGAAAAAGAACAATGAAGAAAGCAATTGAGTGAAGACAGGCTTATCTGATGAGATGACTTTTCATTCCAAACCAGAAGTTTGCCAAAGAGCAGGGCTAGCTTTAGGGTAAAAGACACTACCACCATCCATTCTCTCTCCAGGAAGCCTCTTCCTGCCCACGGCGGTCCCCTACCTTTTTCATGGCAGGCCGTCACCGATGCCGTCCTACGCGGTCCAGAGGCCGCAGCTGTCTCCTGCTCTTCATGGCAGGTTGAGCTGCCCGATGACTCCTTTCTTCATGACTGGAGCTGCTGCCGGGGTCCTTGAGTGGCAGGGAAGCCGTCTCAGCCGGTGCCTGCCTGTCTTCATCCTCTTTGCGGCAGGGAGCTGCCTTTCTTCGGGCCTCCCTTGCGGCCGGGACGCCGCTGTTGCACTCTGCCTCCTGGACTCTCCTTAGGTGTGGGCGCACGCCTCTTCTCAGCATTTAAAGGGCCAGTGGCGGGAAAAGCCCCGCGGCCCTCTGCAGTGACATCATCAGCCTTTGCCTGCTTCAGACCTATAAAAGGGCCCTGCTTCAGTTCTTCATGGCCTTCAGATCGGGTTTGCCCAGTGTCTGTGATCTTCCTTCTGATCAAGGTCTTCCGTGGTCTTCCCATGCCTTGATGGATCTTCGTTCCATGTTCTTCTTGTTCCTGAGCTTCGTCTCCTTGATGTTCCTGGTCTTGTCCCTCGTCGGAGCTCCCTCATCGCCTGTCTCCTGATCCTGATGTCCAGATGGTTTTAATATCTCTCCGCTGGCAATGTTTCTTGAGCAACCCAGTTGCAGTTCTGTACATATACAGTATGTCTGCTCTGCAGATATACAATTCCAAACCTATGTAACAAACTTGCCATACTAAAACATTCACAAACTCCAAGGACTCAAACAGCAAATATTCTGCTTATGAAAGGCAGCACTGCAAATATTGCAATAGGCCCTTGAACACCAATACATTTCCAACTGGGAAAACAGAATAAGTCAGACTGCTACACAGTCTAACACAGAAACTAAATTAAGGTAAAATATCTTACCTCTAATTACACATGTAGAACACAGACAGATCCTTACCTAATACAGAATAATGGACCACAAATTAGACATTAAAATATGTAAACAAAACCTGAACAGGAAACCCCAAGAAGCCAAATTCTGTATTCAGTGCAACACTGGAGAAAGAGAAACAGAAATGCATTTTTTTCCTGTGCTATACAAAATAAAAAGGCACCAGAGATGCACATATCCCAAAGCTGACATTTATATATTTACCGCTTCCAAAATTATGTATAGAGCAGATTACAAAATGAACATCCATAATTGTAACATACAACATATATAACATTCATCATACAACTAACTAAATGCTTCATTAAAGCTTTGAGAATTTATTTTTAAAAACATTAGGATCCTGTTCCCCACAAAGTTCTACAGGAAGTACATTCCAAAGGGTAGGTTCCACCAATGAAAATGCTGGATCCTGTGTTGACTGACACCTAAAAGCATGAGGGAAGGGTGGTAGGAAGATGAGTATGAGCACAATGCAAGATCCAAGTTGGAGCATACAGAGATGATTTCTTAGTCTCAGCATGAAATTTATGAATCATAACCAGCAGTTTAAATTGTGACTGCCATCTAATTGTAGCCAATTGGAGACCAGATAGATGGGGTAGTATGTTCTGATGGCCAAATTCCCATTAATAGACTGGCAGCAGAATTTTGTACCAATTGTAAGGCCTCCTAACAATTTTTTGTTAGGCCAACATATAAGCTATTACTATAGTCTAGTTGACCAAATAGTAGAGCCTGAAGGCACTGATCTAAAAAGATCTCAAGATAGAATATTCTTAAGAGATTTCAACAACTTTAACTTGTAGAATGCAGACTTTGTCCAGTTCTTTAAATGTGGCCTCAGTATCAGCTGGGAACCCAGCTGATACTGAGGCCACATTTACTGATAGCTGAACCCTAAATTTTTGGCCTCAGAGACAACTGGTAGTTATAAATTTTAATACATTAAGGAAACTAAACCATTTTGAAGAGCCTTCTTTCCCACCCTCATCAATGAAGTTTTGGCAACATTTAATGACAGCACATTACTGTTTAGCCAATTACTTATGGTTTGCATACAATTCTGAAAATAAGGATCAGGGAAGCACCCCTTATCACAAGGAATAAAATACTGAAAGCCATCAGCATAAATAAAAATAATATAACCCAAGTGGCTTAAAAATTCTCCCCATTGGGTGAAAATACATATTAAATAAAAACAGCCAATATAATCTGATCCTTGTAGCATGCCGAATGAGATCTTAAATCATTGGGTCTCTCAGGTAGATACGCTGTCTCTTATCAGATAAAAAAAAAAGAGATCTAAACCATGATAAAACATTGCCTCCCAACCCTATTTCATAAGTTGAGAAATCATCAGCTCAGGATTTTGTGTGTCAAAAGCTGAGGATATGTCTAATTGGACTAGCACCCCTTGTTCACCTCAGTCCAATTTAGAATATAAAACTTTCATCAGAGAAATCAACAACCCTATTGTATATATTCTGTATATAGTTTTTATTTTATCATTTTAAATTGTTTTGAATACCACTTTAGCCAGACTTTGTCTGATTTAGCAGGTTAAAAGAATTACGGTAATAAATATTGTGTGGTTTTTGCAAGTCGTATTGTTGGCCATCTAAAAAAACATTACTTTTCATGAAATTCATTCAATTGCAAAAGCATACATTTTTCAACAATTTTACCTAATGTTTTCAAATTAGAAATTGGACAATAGTTCGAAATTTCTCCTAGGGGCAAGGCATGAGTTTTTTGTATGGGCCTTACAGCTGCCTCCTTTAGCTGCTTAGGTAGATAACTTTCAGAGAGCAATTTGTTTATTATTAATTTTATAAAAGTATATGTCAAATCCTTCAAATTCATCACAACTGCAAAAGGGCATGGATCTAAGGAGAAAAGGTATTATGCAATTTTCCCACTCTTGATATAATCTCAAAGTGATACTACTAAACTCGGACCATTTCTCTGGCATACAGGCACCCGTTAGTACGAAGTTAGTACACCACCAATACAAAATTGAGATTTAATTTTTTGTACTTTGTCTTTAAAATAAGTAGTTAATTCATCGCAGCTAGGGAAGGCTTCAATGTGATGTTCAGGTTTAGCTGACAAATTTTTGGCAACCTCAAATAACTCATGAGCGCAGTTTAATGCGGTCAATCTTAGTGGTTACAAATATTCTTTTCCTCTCTAAGTAACTTTTTTATATATCACTTAAGCATTTACATATCGTGATGCTCAGATTCACTATTATGATTCTTTCTCTAGGATATTTTCAATTTTCTCAACTTTCTTTTCTGTATAATTAACTCCTAGGTAAACTAGTTTGATTGCTTACAAGAATACTTAAATCCCACAATTTTAGGAGGGGAGTACTCATCATAGGTTGCAACTAAAGACATGTCCCATAACTTCCCTAATGCTTCGGCCTTACTCCCACTGTCCTCTGCATTATCAAGCACATTATCAATAATAAGGGTCAGATGACCTTTGAAGATTTCAGAGTCCAAAGGTGGTCTAATAGTTTTCATGTATTTCTGGTTACAACTTTTCTGTACTATTACATTTTCCATATGAAACTGAATAAGAAAATGATCAGACAATTCTAAAATCGTATATAAAATAATAATGGTTTAATGACAAAACAATAAATCTAAAATATGGCCAGTTTTGGATGTTGGAGTTCAGATGTGCTTACAGTTATACCTGTAATTACAGCTGCTTTTTTTAACCTTGTTGGCTGGAATTTTATTTTTACTAATTAGGTTGGTCCTAGTCCATTTTTCTGAATTTAGTGACTTCTCCATTTTCCTTTTCCAGTGATTCCTTTTCATTTTTTGTTTCTTCTCTGTTTTTCACTTCCTCTGCTATATTTGACATTGATCTTTTTCTTTTCTCTCATTTCTCTGCATGTTCACTCATAGTGTTTCATCAATAGCTAGACTCCACTCCTTCTTCCCCTCCCTTCAGTTCTTGCTGCTCCAATTTTTCACCTCCCTAATTGTCCCGTTTCCCTTTCTCAGCCCTCCAACTCCCTTCTCCCTCTCACTATTCTCGTTATTTGGCTCCATTTTCCTTATCCCAACTACTGCCTCTTTTCTGACTCTCTCTCCTCACCATCCTCAAGCTCTTTCCAGCTATCCTCCTTAAAGTTCTCTTCTACCCATCTCTTTTATGTCCTTTCTTGCCATTTCTCCATATCATTTTGTACCCTCCCTCACTTATCCCCCATCCTTATATTGACATTCTTTCCTAGTCCTCACAATCTCCCTACTTTCATTTCTCACCTATCAGTTATCTCCCAGTCTTATCCACTTCCTAACCCTTTCTCCCTTTTCTCTTACCTCCTCCGCATTCTCGTCTTCCTCTGTCTGTTTCCTTCTTTCACCCCATCCCCAGATGACATCTACTTGTTTCTGCCTCTTATCTCTCCAACTCGAGCTTTTTCACTGTCACTCACTTGCCCCACTCCTTCTGCCATCTTACTTCATCCTTCCATCCTTAATCCACTCTCCAGCTACCTCCATCCCCATTTCCTCTCTGCCTCACCACAGATCCCTTATACTGTTTTCCTTTCACCCAAATGGAGTCTTCTCTCCCACTGTTGCACCAGTCCCCATCATCCCCACCCTAGTCCTCTCTCTCCTCATCCTGGCTTCAATTCCTCTGCCCTGGATCCTCTTCTCCATTTAATGCCCCTAAGTCCTCACTGCCTCCCCCATCACATCTCTGTCTCACAATCTGTCCTGCCACCCCATGTAATTTCTCTCTCCTTGGTCCTTCCAACTCCATGCATGTTTACTTGTCTTCCCCCCCCCCCCAATATGATATCTACTCTATGCCCCAATTCCTGCTACTTTTGATCTACTCCCTTCACTACAGCTGTCAGGAGTAGCACTTAACACCTCAGCTTCCTTTAAAACACAAGGCCAATTTCATGGTTTGAGAAGCAATATCCTATACTACACAGCTCATATCGCAAGACTAGCTCAGCATGGCAGAGGAAGCCAAGAGGCTATTAAATGGCACTCCTCCTGCCAGATCCTTACATGGAAGGAAGACAAGGAATCATACCTAACCCACCAGCCTCTTTTTATACTGGGTGCCAATGATCACTACTGTTGCCCCGTTCACTAGACGTTCAGTCTGATAAGCAATGCACGCAGCACTGAACTACCTCATCTCTGTTATGAATCGCGCTGCCCGTGGGTTTTCCCTGCGAGCAGGCTCACTTACCACGCTGCCGTTTTCGCCGACGCGGCAGGACGCCGCCGGCCTGCCCACGCGGCCCGGAGGCCGCCCGTGCTTCCTCTGGCTCCCACGGCCAGAGCCGCAGCCTTTTTCGGGGCTGGGACCGCCTCCAACGCTGACTTCCTTCTTTGCGGCGCTAAGGCTGCAGCCGCCCGTGGGGCCTCCTGCAGCGGCTGGAGCCGCTGCCGTCGGGCCTGCGTCCCAGGCCAGCCCTGCCTCGTTTGACGCTGTACATCGGTGCAGGCCGCAGTCCGCGGTCCGGCACAGCTCCTGCACTCTCCCTAGGCGTGCGGCCGCATCTTCCTTCTCCATTTAAAGGGCCAGACAGAGGAAGTGTCTTGGCCCCACCTTTGGGACTATTTCCTGTATCAGCCCTATAAAGGGCTGCTCCGTTTGTTGTTCCTGGCCTTGCATCGTCGTGGAGTCTTCGTTCTGGAGGCTCCTGCCTGCCAGAGCCTGTGTAAGGTCTTCTTCTCTTCGTGGAGCTCCTCGTCTTGTTCATTGTTCCATGTCAAGTCTTCGTGCCTGAGGTCCTCGTCCAGGTGACTTCATCCTCTACGTCCTGGTGTTCCTGCCTTCCGTGATGTTCCTTCCTACGCCATGCCTCGTCTTCGCTCTCAAGCCTTCTGGTCCGGTAGGCCGGGGGTCCCTCAGATGCAGTACTCCTGAGAGGACTAGCCTGCCGGTGGACGGTTGTCCTGTGCTCCTGAGCCGTCAAGTCCCGGATGTGTGTTCCTGTGCTGTCCCGCTCCCATCGTGGTCCGTGACCAGTCTGCAAGGGCTGTGTAGGGCGCGTAACGGACAGGGTGGTCCACGACTCAGTCCCGCGGGTGGCCTGAGTAGGGCGCCCTGAGAGACAGTGCCAATGTCCATGCCTCGTGTTGCCTTTGTGGATGTCAAGAGTCTCGTCTTGGATGCCTCGATCCCAAGTGTCTTCGTCCCTGGATGCCGTTGCATCAGCCTTGTGTCTTCGTCCCTGGATGCAGTTGCATCAGCCATGTGTCTTCGTCCCTGGATGCCGTCGCATCACTCCATAGTCATGTCTTCATGTCAAGGCCCGTCTGCCCTCAACCTCAGGCCAGGCCTGCTGCTCCATGCTGCTCGCAGCAGGTCCGAAAGGGCCCGGAATGGTCGGAGGACCATTCACTTTCCAACATCCTCGGATGTTGGCCATGGGAGCTTGCCGGCCTGGCGGAGGGTAGACTGTCAGCCTAGCGGAGCCACCATCAACCCTTGGCTCGGCCTAGAAGGTCTGGTTCGGGCTGAGGCCCATGGGCACATGAAAAACACCGTTCTCAACAATCTCAGGGCACCCCAGGCTATCGCCCAGCTCGTCTTACCTAAAGGGCGACCCTGGAAAGAAGAAATCTCTTGGATACCTAGCAAGGAGTTTATTCTAGTGAAATGGTGCTAGTAAAGACTGAGAATCTGAAACTGAGATGTACATCTCTTATATAGCATGAAGAAAATAGGACATAGCGCAGAAAATATTTCTTCTTAAAAAAAAAAAAAAAAAGCATAGAATGGGCCTCCTACTGAATGAGGTGGTAAGAAAAAAAAAAAAGTATGAACAGAACTCATGTATGCATGATAGCCACACCTAGGCTCCTTTATCACAAGGGTGAAGAGGAAGACAGAAAGCAGTCCGGTCCTAAAGCAACACAACCAGAATTAAATTAGGATAACTAGATAGGCTCAAAGCTCCTTACCTGCCATGACAGTAGCTAAGAGCAGAGAGAGAGAGAAACGTAGAGCAACAAATAAGCAGACCGATCATGTAGCCTGAAACTAGGACATATTTGAAATTGAAAACAAAAAAAAAAAGCATTGACAATCACTTGACAGGCAGTAGGGAACAAGTGGAGAGATTAGAAAAGTGAAATAATATGAGCATAGTGAGGTACTTGAAAAAGAAGCCTTGTAGCGGAGTTCTGTAGAAGTCTGAGGAAGACCAGTCAGGCTATTATTGCAGTAGTGCAGACAAGAGAAGTGTGAAGATGAGCTTCAAAACGAAAGGCCTACATTTTGTAGAGTTAAATATGAAAACTGGAGCAGAACTTGAGAATGTGGATATTTACAGATCGTTCAAGGTCAATGGTTATTCAGAGTTAGCCTAAGCCAGAAAGAGATAGCAGGACAGAGCCAACTCTGAGAAAGTCAGAAGTAGCTCAGGCAGCAGCAGGGAAGTGTGAGTGTATCCTAGAAGATAACACAGAAAGGCAAGCGGATAACGAAGAGAAGACAGAGGCCCAGCAAAAAAGAGAGGTCAGTATAGCATCAGCAACTGTGCAATAGAACAGTATTTCTCACCATTCTCTGGCAGCATTTCTGCCAGTCCATGGCTTGATGGTAAATGCAGGAGTAGGAGGCAAGATCGGGCATGCAGCTGTATCCATTGCACTGCAGCCGAGACTTTTCTTACCCTCTTCCACAACCCCCAGCAGGACCTTTTTTTTTTTCCAGGTGGGATCAGTTGAAGACTCATCCCAGAGGGGAGCAGCCCTACCCGAATGTTAATGAGCCAGCACAAAACTGAATCGGTGTCTGCGCTCTGCTTAGGCCCCACCTCCTGTACAGGAGCCAGAACGGGATAAGGCTACTGTGGAGCATGAGGGCAGAGCAGATGCTAATGCAATCTCATTCCCACTTCCTAACATTCAACTAGTTGTTCTGTTTTAAATCCAAACTGGGATTTAAAAAAAAAAAAAAATGCACAGGGCAGAGATATTAATTGTATTAGTGTTGCTGGCTGGAATTTTTTTTCTTTTTAAATGAGAGCTAGTGGCTAGGAGGGTACAGGGTAAGAGGACTTTTTTTTTCTTTTTAATTTCTGACTGGATGGGGGAGGGAAAGAGGGAGGACTTTTTTTTTTTTCAGCGATTAGTGCTTGGCTGGCTGGAGGGAAGCATTTTTTTTATTTTATTTTCTGAGGCTAATACAATTGGCTGGCTGGCTGGCTAAAAGAGGGAAGAGGAGAGAAAGAGGGCTTTTTAAAACTATTTTATTAAGCTGGCTCATTACCTTCTTAAAATGACAGACCAGCTTCAGGACTGAGCTGTACGTGTGAAGACCACATATCCATTTTTAATTTAAAAAAAAAAAAAAAAATTTCCATCCACTCAAGCTAGTTTTTTAATTTATGTTCTGCTTTTCAGACACTTCAAAGTGGCTTACATTCAGGTACATGTCGGTATTTCTCTATCCCCAGTGGGCTTACAATGTAAAAAGGGAGATTTACTATACTGTGATATTTTATTGTACAGAGAGCAAAATATCATCGGGGGGGGGGGGGGTGTCCTATGGTATTTATATAAACACAGAAAGTGAGTCTATGCTTCACACAATACAGAAGAAACATTCTTAGAACACAAGCAGATATTTATTTATTTATTTATTTAATATATATTTCTATACCGGACTTCACGAATAGAATTCACATCAGGCCGGTTTACATGGAACTTAGGGGATAAACAAGTGTAATCAAGAACAAGATGGCTGAATCAAGCAAAGTTACATAAAACAGGGGCATTGAACTTGGGGGCTAGAGTAGCCAGGAAGAAAGGTAGAGCGGAAATAAGCAACAAATAAATAATATATAACTGGTTATGAGATTGGTAATTATCTCATTCCTTAGGCTGAGTTCGAAGTGGCATTCTTTCCTCATCCGTCTCTTAATTTATTTAACCTTATTCTCATCCCTTTAGGAGGAGTATTTCAAGTCCTCTTGTTTTTGGATGAGCTTAGTATCTGACATGTTTTAAATAATCTCCCTTGCTCTTATAAGGCTATGTTTAGACCAGAGTGTTACATTTTTTTCCTGTTAAAATTTTTTTTTTCTTTTGAATTTCTAACTTAGTTCTCTGTACCGCTACATGGCGAAATTGATGTTAAATGTAAACTGGTATGATTTGTATCTCTACAAGAATGTCGGTATAGAAAAAAAATAAAAATAAATAAATAAATAAATAAAGGGATATGAGCAGGATTACACAAGAAAACAGCAGTCTGGGGAAGAACATACAAAAAACCAAAACACACAAAAAAAAAAAATGCTAGATTTTAGACTGCATCCTAGGATACAATAAAAGCCACAGTAGCATTTGCAAAAGCGGGCAACAGTGAAGAAGCAAGATAAGTAAAAAATAAAGTCAGTGGCTGAATTTAGAACTGAAGTGAATAAGAAACTGATGCAAATCAGGCTACAGGAAAATGGGAGAGTGATCTAGGCATAAATTAAAAGACATGCAAAAACTGGATCTATTTGAAAAGAGAAATATGGGTGATATTTAAGTCAGTAATTCTAGGGTTTTAGTAAAAGATCTTGCATTTACTCTGGCTCATGCATTAAAGAAATGTAAAATAAACTAGTAAGTAGAAAGACAAGAGACAAAATCCAGGAAAATGAGTGAAGAGAAAGCAGACAGCTTCAGTTTAAGGCAGAGCATTGCAGTGGAAACAAGAGAGGGAAGACATAGGCACTCCATGAAGTTAGGATGTAGCTCATTTAAAACTGAGAAAGTTATTTTTCACTCAACACACAATTAAACTCTGGAATTTGTTGCCAGGGGATGTGGTTAGTGCAGTTAGTGTAGCTGGGTTCAAAAAAGGTTCGGATACGTTCTTGGAGAAGTCCATTACCTGTTATTAATTAAGTTGGCTTAGAAAATAGCCACTGCTATTACTAGCATGGGATAGACAGTTTTTGGGTACTTGCCAAGTACCTTTAGCTTGGATTGGCCACTGTTGGAAACAGGATGCTGGGCTTGATGGACCCTTGGTCTGACCCACTATAGCAAGTTCTTATAGGCAGAAAAGAAATACTGTAAAGGACAGAAAAAACTACAGTGATCATCATAAAAATGTTGAGAAACCAAATGGCAAAATGAATTGACCAAAAAGGAAGCTTAAGTAGGCACAAAGTAGACCAAGACTCGAACCTTGAAGGAAGCTGATCCACTGCATTAAAAAAGGCCCCTTCCTCCAAAAAAGAGGAAGAAAGTCATAAGTGGAATGACCTTGATAAAGCAAGAGGATAAATCAGACTTAAACCAGGCAAGTGACTGAACACAGAAAGGAATGCACAATAGAAAAGGTCAAAGAACACATGAATAAGAAGTGCAAAGAATTTTTTTTCTAATTATCCATAGCTTTACTCTGATCCTTGCCCAAAAGCACTTAAAAATCACACTAGCCAACTGGTCATTCTGGGAAACACTAACACACATGCTTATGATCTTGAGTGAGTCACTTAACCCTTTACTGCCTTAGGTACAAACTACATTGTAAACTCCTTTGGGCAGGGACCTACCAATTGTAATTCTCAAGTGTTTTTCAAATCAAAGCTGATTAAAATCAAACAAGAAAGCCAATTAATCAACCGTCAAACTGCTGACTGACAGGCCAATGCAATAAAACGTGCGGGAGAGCCGGCGCTCCGAGGTGAGTGCCGCTCTCCCAACGCGCGCCCAGGCACCTCTGCTGGGCACCGATTTTGTATTTAAATTAGGGCGGCGGCTGTCAGCAGGGCCAACAACCGACACTTAAATTTTACTGCTATCTCTTTTCAAACCCACTGGACAGCCATGGGTTCAGAAAATGGATGCCGGCATAATTGAGTGTCTGTTTTCGAATCCGCCGACCAGCAGGCTGATTTTTTTTTTTTATTTTTGGTTCCTCCGACTTAATATTGCTAGGATAGTAAGTTGGAGGGTAAACAGAAAAGCAGTTTTTTCTGCTTTTCTGTACACTTTCCAGGTGCTTTCTAATGTTAATGCCTGCCCTTGGCCAGGCGTTAATTTTTGAGAGTAAAATGTGCAGCTTGGCCGCACATTTTTTTTGCATGTATTTGCATGTGATGAGCGCTATTAGTTTCAGGGTGGATGGCCACATGTTTTCCACGTGCAATTACCCCTTACAGTATAAGGGGGAATAATAGCACATCTAAAACATGCAGCCAAACGGGGGCTAAACAGTGCGCTTGGCAGAGCACACCGTTCTGTATTGGCCTGTGAGATAGTTAAGTGCAAGGTGAAGAACTTTATACAGTGTGACCTCCCCTAGGCACGACTTCTGCAGCATCATCTTGAAACATGCATAGAAATAAGTTTGCAACCAGTCATTGATACGGCTCCATTTACCTTTACATACACATTTCAAAAATCAAGTTACACAATGGCTTTCACAGCAGTTGCCAGGAAAGAAAACGTCCACATATTTAACTAGACATAATGATTTTACAAAGCCAGTTTCCATGTAGGAAACTAAGTTAAAAAGTATCCAAAGCTTTAAGAACTGTGGTTTAAAGAAATTAGCAGAGACCAAGCTATAAGCCTATGTACACATAGGTAAGGTAAATACAGCCTGGCAGATATGGACATTGACCAATACTACACTAGGCTTTTTAGCTTTGTGGAAATATTTATAGAAATCTAATTCTGCAATTCAGTCAAAGAATTTAAAGGGAAAAAGTGTTTTATAAAATGAGAAAAATCAGATTGGGGGGAAAAAAATCCAAAAACTAAAAACTTGCATTCTTTATTGCAACTGCAGTGCTCCCTAAAATAAAATACCAAAATGAGTATGGCACTGCCATTATGTTTTTAATATTTATGAAAATACACAAATTTTGTGTCACACAATGAATATTTTGCTTTTTGCCCATTGTCTCTTGGAATGACACTAAGAAGTCATTTAAGTTTTCATTATCGATGCGGATTAAGATTATTTTTATTCCAATGCAACAGTGAGAGAGCATATTGGTACCTACAGTTTTATTTATTTATCAGGTTTTATATACCGTCATTCGGCTTCATTATAAAGCCATCATAACGGTTTACAAACATGAGAAGATTACAAACATATTAATATGACTTAACGAGAGACATCCCTTACAAAGATTAACTAAAACTAGCACTACGGATTGCACCAAGGGGTGCACAAAGGGGAATACCTCTTTGTCGCACGACGCACGGCGACTGGTGGTAAGGCGCTGTTTAACCGTCGGCGCTGGCTTTGATGACATCGGGTGGGGGGGGGGGCATGTCTCCCGCTAGGGGCTCTCTCTCTCATCACTTTTCTTCTCAGTTCCTGATGTTTTGGGGGGGTTTTTCATTTCTCATGGCGGTGGAGATGTGTTGCAGGGTGCCTGAAGATGGTGGGTGGCCTCCCTGTTCACGGGCACCCGGTGGATAGTTAGCTATCTCACCTTATGTTGTACAAAAAAAAAAAAGTATTCTTTCAGCTGACATGGAAGCAAGCAGTTTTAAGCAAATCAAGTGATAGATTGTTTGATACAGCTCACTTGTGTATAATTTCTGCCAATTATGTATGTTTTATTGTATGCCACCATGATTTGTGGAGTGTGTGGCTAATAAATCTTTTTAAATAAATAAAATTGGAAATTAGTGAGAAGTTACTTTTTTTTTCCTCTTTTTAATAACTTTGAAGGTTTAAGTCTCTTCCAGAAATTTAAGGCAAAATTCACAAAGACTGGTAAGGCAGTTATAATCCACTATGAAATGTAGGACAATCTTACATTTTCCTCTATATAATTATTAGCACAAAAAATGAATGCAATTTATCACCACAATCCTAAGCTCCATCAATCGGCCTGGTGTTTCCATTGGATATAGGGCATTTAAACTTATTTTCCCATTTTTAGCAGTGTGTTGCAATGCAACTTAGGGCTAAGATCACCAAGGCCTCACTTTGATGGTAAATACTAAGATGAGAAGTACATTTGAGAATCACATTTTGCCTGTCTCTACTATTTATAGTACTATCCCAATATGATGTTGCTGCTCATGTCCAATTTGTCCAGTGTCAAGGACTTCACGGTAGCAATTCCAAACAAACAGGTTTTGTGCAGGAGCATAACAACCCAACACCTTTCTTTAGCAAACAAAAATATTGCATATTTCATTGGTTTTTCTATTACACTACATTAGTAGCATATATTCCAGATTTATTTTAAAATCAATATGTAATATCTAGGCTGATTTTCAAAAGCATCTGCATGCTTAAAAATTAGTTTTACACGTGTAAATGGGCTTCTGAAAGTTGCTACAATTGTCACTGAATTGTCCATAGGATTTACCCACGTAAGTGTGCTTTATGCAAGTAAATGGCTTTTGAAAATTGCTACAATTAGTAGTTACATTTACATGTGTAAATCCTTTAGAAAGCTATACCCCCTGTCTAAAAACCAATATATATGCAATGAAAAAATATATATAATCACCATGATTATTCAGTTGCTCCTTTAACTGGAAACGCACTCATCCAATAAGATGAGGAGAATCTGCAGAAGGCTAGGCCATGACGATTGCTGCTTGCAATCCTCAAAATAAGACTGCCTTGGTTTTTGATACATTTGCCATCTCTCCCACCTTTATTCCTAAAAATGTTCTTTGCCCCAATACATCTTGTCACGCCGTCACAAATAAAACATCTGCACTCTTTATTACAATCACAACACATTTTATTTTAAATTCCCATTCAGAATTCCTATTCGTCAGCCGTTTATTCTATGGTCTTACTTTACTTGTATCAGAGTGCTCACATTTATTTATTTACAATAATTTCTATTCCACATAACAAAAAATTTGTTTGAAACAGACATCTACAAAGTAGAGAATAGATAATGGAAGAAGGAGGAGCTGCATGCACAAACTTTTTTTTTTTTTTTTTTTTTTACACACACACACACACAAGATATCAGGTATATAATTAAATCCAAAAGAGGGGGGGAATGGGAATGTTCCAAGTTATCTAACATCTGTTTTTGGTTACTACAGTTATCTTTAAACTCTGCCATAGCCCAAGCAATCCCTATGTTTAAATCCCTCCCAACAGCACACCTACACATTGAAACTGGATTTTTAACATATTTAGATGGTTACAGTCCAGCATTTTGTACATTCCAAGTCTGCTCTACTTCATGCCACACACTCCAAAACCTGCAGAAGAAGGGGGAGTGGGGAGGAAGAGCCGCTGAAGGTTGGGGAGCTCCCTCGCATGTGCCACCTGGCTCTGCGCTATGGGTTTAACAGCGAGGCTGGGAGCAATGACGTGTCCATCCCCAGAGGGTCGCTTAACTCCTTCCGCACCGCCGCAGTCGTCTCCCAAAACAAAGTTCTGTAGTGCACTGACTGCCATAATATTCAGAGTCCAAGTGTCACAGAACTTTATTTTAGAAGACTAAGCTGCTTCTTCTTCTTCCAGGCTACACATCTTGCAAATTGAGATCTTCAAGCCACCAGCACCTTCTTTAAGGATAAAGATGGAAGAAAAAAAATAGTATTTTGAATCGTAGCAAGGTCATCCCCCCCCCCAAAAAAAGCGTTAAATTCTTGCACTGGTAAGGTGGCATGTTAGCACTAAAGAAGCCAGAAAAAGTAGCCAGCGGTGAAGCAAGCATATTTTACAATAAATGGCAAGTTTCTTTCTACCATATGCAGCAGCTTGTATTGCCTACGTAGCACTTACTAAACACCTGGTAAACGGTTCGCTGGACTTGCTGCTTTCAGTCAGAGAGCAACAGATTGCAAAACCCACACAAGCGCAGCGGCAGCTGTTACTGCACGGATTTCTACTCCCGGATTATTTTTCCCCCAGTTACTCTGCCATTCTGAAATCCAGCGCACGTTCCCATTCCCGACTCCCCTACCAACAATTTTCACCTTTACAGTGACTCACCTTTTGCACGCAAACTCAAAGCTCCCTACCCTGCGAAACAGCAAGAGTGCAAGCAACAACCAGGCTGAAAAGTGACAGATCACATAAGGAGTCCCCGCCCCCCGCCAGCCAAATCATTCTGTGCATATCATGCTTTTTTTTTCTTAACATAAAAAGAAAATAAAAAAAACTTTCTTTCCTGTCAGGGTCTACCTATTCCGTAAGGCACGACTCCCTATCTAAACAGCTGTTGCACGGAAAGCAACAGGTCCCGGACCTGCAGGCACGCGGCGGCGGCGGCTGCTGGAACGCTCCCGGGCCCGAAGAACGGCGCGCGCGCCGGAGAGGGGAACCGAACGTGCCCGGCAGGCAACGGTTAGCTGCCCCTCACCAAAACCCTGCGCGCGTGCACCTCAACAGCCCGGCTCCCCGCTGCCGCCGCCGCTAGCCTCGCATTCCACTCCCTTCCATCTTGACTTTTGCCGACGTGGAAATTTTGGGGCTGGCTACGAGCTGCGTTCTTATTGGCTGGTAGCGAGCGGGTTCGAAGTTCACGGCTGCTCGCGCTGCTCCGCGCCAGAGCTACAGCTGTCCTGTCAGCAGGTTTTTTCCCAGGGCCTGGTCACGCGGCTCAGCCCTTCTGCGAACGGCGCGCGCACAACTCAGACCCCCACCCCCACCCCCACCACCTGGTTTTGGCCACCCTGACTGCTCCGTCGGTGCCAGGGCGATACGGGAAGGGTGGTCTTGCGGCTTCCAGGGTTTTGGCTGTAGGCTTGGAGTGCCGTAGGGTACCGCGGGTGGTCTCTTTCACACAGTGAATACGAGGAATGTGATTACAGACTTTGTCAAGTCAACTAGGTGGAACTATTCCTGATAGAGGCGGCACATGCAATAACCATGTTTATATCATAATAGCCGTTCCTCGCTGATTGTTCTTTAAAAGCTCTTAAGAAAAGGAACAAACTTTCATGTTTGTTGCCCTTTGCTTTTTTTGTCTGAACACCAAAACAGGTAATATACAGTCCTTCTAGAGTCATTCAGGCAAATGCAATATCACTGGTGTAAAAATTGGCCAAATCTACCCCCTCTGCGCACCAGCCTGGATTTTATAAAATGCGCACGCATGTTATAAAATCATGCGTCCATGTGCGTACGCCGGGTAGTGCGCGCACATGGAGGCGCACACGTATGTTTTTAAAATCTACCCTTATGAGTGTCTGTTTTATCCTGTTGCAGATAACTCACACACAATATACATGCAAGCCTGCAGCATGTATATTGTGTGCCCAGAAATTTTCTTTTTTGTAATCGAGCCCTTACATTTTCCCCCCAATTTTAAGCACCAAAAGCAGTATACCTTAGTATTGTAACGATAGTAAGTCATAGGAACCACAGAGACCAGTTTTTTTGTTTCTTCATGTGCTCTTCACTTGCAGTATGACTTAATGTCAGCTCCAGGGCTGGCGTTAAATTTGCTGCGTTAAAAAGGGTGCGTTGGTCAACCAGTGATTTTTTGCAACAGAGGTAATATCTAATAGCCTCATCTACATGGCATTTACATGTGTTGAGCGCTGTTAGCTAAGCGTTTGGATGTGCTAATCCACTGATTGCATCGGGTGTTAGTCTAGCACGTCCAAAATGCGCATCCAACAGCAGGTTAACCTGGGCACTAGGCTGAACACACTTATTGCATCGGCCCCTTAGGTTTAATCTCCCATGGTTCATCTGCATTACAGCTAATTGCTTATTACTGAGTCTAGTACCAGCTCCTACCCTAGGGACAGAAGAGATGGATTCTCTGACTGACATGGAGAGGGACTTATTTTCCAAGAAAATGTAATATTTCTCCTTACTAAAAATGTCCTTGAATATTAATGGGGAACATTTTCAAAGGCTTAGGTGATAACTATGCAGGTAAATTGTGAAGAGAGATCGCTGAAAAGAGAACAGTGAGCATGAGACCCGCCCCTTTTGTGACATCATCCCACCCAGCGTCGAGCCGGTAAACAACGCCATTCCACCTGGCACGGAGGCAGAGGGGGCAGCCCATCAGCACCGGGCACTTTTTGTAGTGCTTCACTAAGTAAAAAGAACCAAAAGAAATGAAAACATCCGTTTTGAATTGTGAAGAGAGATCGCTGAAAAGAGAACAGTGAGCATGAGACCCGCCCCTTTTGTGACATCATCCCGCCCAGCGTCGAGCCGGTAAACAGCGCCATTCCACCTGGCATTGCGTGCTGGGCGTCGCGCCCCAAAGGGGCACTCCCCTTTGTGCACCCCTTCGTGCAACCCTTTGTGCTACCTTTTTTGTTTTTCAACTTCTATGTTTTGTTTTACTTCTTCTTGTTTACCTTTCTCTTTTCTTAGTTGTTATCCCTTGTTAATAATTTTCTTGTTATTAATGTTTCAATGTATTTGACAAAGGTAACATTTTTCCTGCATCTTCTAATATCGGTATATAAAAAAAAAAATTATAAATAAATAAATAAATGATTGAATCCACATAATTGTATTTTCAGCTGCATAAAAGTATGTGTTTAGTTTCAAAACTGTGTACTTTTATATAATAGAAAAGGGCTTTCGGGGGGGGGGGGGGTGTCAAAGGTGTGATTGAAAAGTATGTGTGTGCATTCAGGATCATTGGAAGGGGTGGGTGAGATGGGCAATTGCCTGGAGTGCCAGGCCAAGGGAGAAGGGGAGTGGCAACAATGTACTTTAGCGGCGTGGGTGCTAGTGCACAGTGCTACTGTCTCTACAGTAGCAGTTGGCAGTAAGAGGTATAAAACTCATGTGTATCTAGTGCCTGTATGCACATACTTTTTACCTGCACCATGATGAGGTGTTTTTATGGGCAGGGTTGGGGAGGGATTTGCATTTTTATTAACAAGTATAAATGTGTGTGGCTAGTTTTGATGGAAATTATGTGTATACTTTCCCTTTGAAAATTGTGTAAAGCCTGTGGGTAAAGAGTACTTGCAGACTTTTTTTACACCAGTGTGAGCAGTTGCAAATTACCCCTAACATGTTTTGCTTCCATTCTGACTTAATGGTAGTGGAGTTCTTGCTGATGGGCTCAGCTCTGTGGAGAAGAGATGTGCTGCAATGGCATCACTGAACTAAGATGCAGAAGTTTTTGAATGGGAGTTTGCTGAGTTAGGCATTAGAAATTTATTTATTTATTTATTTAACATTTTTTTGTATACCGTTGCTCAGAGTCCATCGAAACGGTTCACAACAAGTAAATAAATACAATAAAAAATTAAAAATATAATAAAAGCCTAGAGCTAACCTACATTACTAAAATACATTATAAAATCTAAGGCTAGCATACATTACATCCATAACATAAAATCATTAACCTAACATTATTCCCCTCCTTTAAAACTCCTAAAAGCTAGATTCCTTCAGGTCTTACAACCCCCCCGGATTCTCCTTCAAAATATAAATATGTCTAAAATTACTACTAGCATCTCCTAATAAAATATCTCCTTCCTCTAATGTAAAATTGACATACTTCAGGCTCACCATAGAGATACTACTCTAGTCTATTTGTAGTAATAGAAAACGTATATTGGACTAACCCGGATAAGCTAAGCTAAAAAACCAAGAAATGTGATCCTATGCTACCTCAGAAGTGGTTACATGTGAAGTTTTGAAGTAGTATTGTACATTTAAATTATTTTTATTACTAGAATTTAATTGCTAGCTGTCTCTTCTTTTAATAAAACACATTTGCTTTCTCTTGTCTCCAACACATTAACACAATCAACTGTGTTTCATTGGGGATAAAGGAATGTCTCTCTTTTTCTCTGATAATAGCCCTCCAAATAGCTTCCAAAATCTGGTAACACTATTAAAACTACATAACTACATACATCTTTGTACCTGATGGGCTGCATTACTTAAGATGCCTTATTACTGATATTTGCAGTATAGTATCCCCATTTTCCTTGTCAAACAAAATAAGTCATTTGTGCTCCCTGATGCCGTGCAAATTAAACAACCCACAATTCCCTGGTATATGACCTTTATTAAGATTTATACAGCAACAATGGGAAGGCAAAATTGTACACCCAAAAGTATATAAAGGGAAACAGGAGGGTATAACAAACATGGAAGCATCCTCTGATGTTGGTCAAACTTGAAAATCTGAATTTATTCAAAAGCTCACAAAAGTGTTAAATAGAGCACATATCTTGATGAGATAAAGGGCCAAATTACACAGATGGGTAGAAAACCCTGAACCCTGTCACGAGCCATGTTTCGCCACAGTGTTGTCTCTAGGGCTAGGTACCCATTTATGAATAAAGAAACAGAGACACATTAACGTATAAACAATTAGCGAAAACTACAGTGGAAAGACCAGAGGCATAAATGAATAAGAAAAAACATATAGGGGTAGATTTTCAAAGGTTATGCGCGTAAGATAGGCGCATAACCCCCTGAAAACCTACCCCTATGCGCGCTGAGCCTATTTTGCATAGGTTCAGCGGTAAGCGCAAGCCCTGGGACGCACGTATGTCCTGGAGCTTTAAAAAATGGGCGGGTTGGGACCGGGGGCGTGACGGTGGTCCAGGGACAGGGCCGGGGGCGTTCCCGAATCCTCCGGCACAGCGGCCATGCCGGAGGTTCCCGCGCTGGCAGTTGGCCAGCGCACGCAAGTTACGCCTGCCTCAGGCAGACATAACGTTTGAAACAAAGGTGTGGGGGGGGATTTAGTTAGGGCTGGGGGGTGGATTAGGGAGGGGAGGGGAAGGTGGGGGGGGCCCCGAAAAAAAGTTCTCTCCAAGGCCGCTCCAATTTCGGAGCGGCCTTGGAGGAAATGGGGAAAGCCATCGGGGCTCCCCTCTGGCTCGGCGCGCGCAAGGGGGTGCACTTGTGTGCACCCCCTTGCGCGCGCCGACCCTGGATTTTATAACATGGGTGCAGTAGCGCATGTAGCGCGTAACTTTAAAAATCTGCCCCATGTAGTGCAATTAAAAGGAACATGTCTTAAATAGTATATCGTGTACAGACTTACACGAGTAATCATATCAAGAAGCTCATCTCAAAACGGCTTACAAAGCAGAAGAACAATGACAAACAGCAGATAAAAATACTAGAAAAGAGCACCAAAATGTCACATGATAGGTGACATCCAATGAACGGGAGGAGGAGGCAGGGGCCATTCAGAAGAAAGGAGCATTAGATACATGCCAGCGTTTCCATTTTGGAGTTAAAATCAAGTGGTTGTACAGTGTTCATAAAAATAAAAGCCATTGTTGCTCTGGTATAAAGATGTATTGCAAAATTCTCACCATGGGTACAGGGAGAACATTTTTCGAATACAAAAAATCTTAGGTCAGATATCGTTGTGGAAAAATTATTTAAGGAGTTATTTAGTTAATGTGAAGAACTTTGTAATGCAATAGAAATTAGTGAAATAAAGATAATCACTATTATAGCTAGTGTAATTGTTTGACATAAAGCCTATAAGTTCTAAAAAAAAATAAATATGCCATTTTTCTTAGCTTGCTTGTAACAAGAAACAAGTCATGAGCTGAGATATATTAATGAGCAGTTACTCGTGAGGCTAACAGTGCAGATACCAGAGAAAACAGGAAATCAGCAACCTAAACCACACTTAACTGTTGCTGATATGATTAGAACAGACAGTTGAGGCTTCAACAAATTACAAGAACATATGGGAGTAGCCCAGAGAAGAAACTGGGACATAGGTCAAGAAAGTTAGCATAAAAGACCAATGTCAAGACAGACTAGTTAGATCAGAGAAAGAACAGATCGAGCAAAAGCTTGTTGGATTACAGTGGTTAATGAAGTAATTGATGAGCTGTTCCTGAATTTCCAGTACTGTGTTTCCGATTTTCCAAGAGATATTAGACTCACACTGGAAACTGTGAGGGAAGTATTTTTGTATATATTAATGCTTTCATTGCTTATTCTCAGACTTATACATAAGTGTATTGTGTATTCTATGACATAATAGTCATTATTCAGCTGACCCACTGCAATCGTGAGATTTCATTGGAGCCAATGAGACACCAGAGGGGCAGCAATGCGGAATTCCAAACGTTATGGCGGTGTTCAAAGCTACGGGTTTTAGTTATGCAATGTGTTTTGCCAATGACAGAAGAGGGCAGGGACAAAGGATCATAAAAACAACCCCAAAGAAATTATGGTTAGAATTATGCTTCAATGGGTACAGACATCTGGAAGAAGAATGTATAAAAGTGGAGATAGTGAGCAATAGAGCACACAAAGAGCAAGATCTGCGAGGTATGTGACCAGTAGTGTTGAGAATGCATAATGGCTCTGGGGGAGGTAAGAACATAAGAAATTGCCATGCTAGATCAGACCAAGAGTCCATCAAGCCCAGTATCCTGTTTCCAACAGAGGCCAAACCAGGCTACAAGAACCTGGCAATTACCCAAATACTAAGAAGATCCCATGCTACTGATGCAATTAATAGGGATGTGAATCGTTTTTTGACGATTTAAAATATCGTCCGATATATTTTAAATCGTCAAAAATCGTTAGGGCCACGATACAATACCAATTCCCCCGATTTATCGTCAAAAAATCGTAAATCGGGGGAAGGGGGAGGGCAGGAAAACCGGTACACTAAAACCCCCTAAAACCCACCCCGACCCTTTAAATTAAATCCCCCACCCTCCCGAACCCCCCCCCCAAATGCCTTAAATTACCTGGGGGTCCAGCGGCGGTCCGGAACGGCAGCGGTCCGGAACGGCCTCCTGCAATTGAATCGTGTTGTCTTCAGCCGGCGCCATTTTTCAAAATGGCGGCGGCCATAGACCAACACGATTCGACTGCAGGAGGTCGTTCCGGACCCCCGCTGGACTTTTGGCAAGTCTTCTGGGGGTCAGGAGGCCCCCCCCAAGCTGGCCAAAAGTCCCTGGGGGTCCAGCTGGGGTCCGGAAAACGATCTCCTGCCGCGAATCGTTTTCCGTACGGAAAATGGCGCCGGCAGGAGATCGACTGCAGGAGGTCGTTCAGCGGGGGTTCCGGACCGCCGCTGGACCCCCAGGTAATTTAAGGCATTGGGGGGGGGGGGGGGTTCGGGAGGGGGGGGGATTTAATTTAAAGGGTCGGGGGTGGGTTTTAGGGGGTTTTAGTGTGCCGGCTCACGATTTTCACGATTTTCACGATACTTTAAACACCCAAACGGCAACAATACGATTCCCTCCCCCTCCCAGCCGAAATC